>NC_141617.1:21069833-21369833 GCF_047967505.1 Dipteris shenzhenensis | reverse complement strand
TAGTAGACTAGTAATGTATCCATACTTGGCCTAGGCAAGAGTCTAATATTGTTGATGAGTGCTTGGTGCTCATCCTTGAACTTTGCTTGTTGGCATTGTGCCTTGTCCCTCATTGGGAGATCAAACTCATGGTAGGACTTATCATAAATGGAGATTTCAGGCAGAAAGAATATACTATTGAGGATGGCTACCTACTCTACAATGGTAGAGTATGTGTCCCGGATAATAATGACACTAGGTGCCTATTCTTTTTTAGTGTCATGATAGTCCGAGTGCTGGACACCCAAGAATTCAGAAGACGTATGTGCTTATAAAGAGGCAATTCTTTTGGCCTAGAATAGATAGGACATCTAATATTATATTTTGAAGTGGCAAAAATGCACGTCAATAAGGTTGAATGCCTTAAGGTAGGAGGTCTCCCCCGCACATAGGAGATTCCATCGAGAAAATGGGAAAACATCTCCATGGATTTTATTGTTGGATTACCTAGGACACAAAGGGGGCAGGACTTTGTGTTGGTAATTGTGGATCAGTTGACCAAGATGGCTCATATTATTCCAACAAATGAAGAGATTAAACTCGAGAATTAGGAAGACTATTTGTGGTAGCATATATATAAATTGTATGGGCTACCATTCGGTATTATTAGTGATCGAGATAGCAAATTTAATAGCCATGTTTGGAGGGTTCCATTTATAAGGTTGGAAACTACAGTGAATATGAGCACCACAGATCATCCACAGAGTGATGGTCAAACTAAAAGGGTCAATGAGGTCACCGAGGATATGCTTCGAGCATATGTAAGTAAATGACAAACTAATTGGGAATATTATTTGCCCATATTAGAATCTACATATAATAGTGCCAAACATCTAGCTAGTAATTAATAAATAAATTTCTTGAACAATTGAAAATCTCTTAATTCATTATACAGATCCTATTTTGTGTCTTTAATAATAAAATTTATTTTAACATTATGACCTAAATGAAAAGTGCTATGGATTAAATGCAAAGTTCTATATCCCAAATTCAAATTGCTACATGCTATATGCAAAAGACTATGTGCAAAATGCAAAATGATATGAACCCAAGGAAGGGCATGTTCCTTGGTCTTATAATTTTTGGAGAGGAAGTGTGCCAACTCTCCCCCCATACTATACGTGTGGTTATGTGCTAAATGCGATGTACCATGTGCAAAATACAAAGTGCAATGTGCAAAATTCAAATTACCAAAAGTGCTAAATTGAAACTGCTTTGTGCTAAGTGCAAGTTTAAAATACTATGTGGTGATAAATGAAAAGTCCTATATCCCAAAATACTATGTGCTAAATGCAAAATGATATGAACCCAGGGAAGGGCATGCTCCTTGGTCTTATAATTTTTGGAGAGGAAGTGTGTCAACTCTCCCCCCACACTATACATGTGCTTATGTGATAAATGCAAAGTACTACGTGCAGAATTCAAATTGCTAATTGCTAAATTAAAGTTCTGCTTTGTGCTAAGTTTAAGTTGAAAGTACTATGTGCTAAATGAAAAGTGCTATATCCCAAATTCAAATTGCTACAAAATATATGCAAAATGCTCTCTGCTAAATGCAAACTCCTATGTGCAAAATGCAAAGAGCTATTTACTATGTACTATATTCGAAATGCTATATGCTATATGCTATATTCAAATTGCTATCAACATAAACTAGAGATGTCATAAATTCTGTGTGTGAAATATAAAGTGTTAAATTCGTATTGCTACATACTATATGAAAAATGCTGTTTACTAAATACAAACTGATATGATCCCAAAGAAATGGATGTTCCTTGGTCTTATAATTTAATAGCCTGAAGCGTCCTAATTCCTCTCACACAAACATATAATTTTATGTTAAATGAAACATATTATGTGCTAGATGTAAAGTCTTATGTGCTAAATTTAAATTTCTACATATGTCTTGAATGCGATTCAAATGAACCTTAGAAATTGCACCTTCTTTCGTGTTATAACTTTTGGAAAGAAACTGTGCAAACTCTATCCTCACAAAAACATGAAGAAGGGGATGTTTGTTGGTCTTATAATTTTAAGATATGAATTGTGCTAGCTACTTTGCTATTTGCTAAATTTACTTTTTTAAATACAAAAGGTATAATTTAATGATGTATATAAATTATTATTTACAAATTCAAAATTGTTATCATATTACATAATATAGTCACACCTTATCTCATTTCTAATTAATTAAAACCTTTGTAAACAACCTTGACATTTTGTTTGCATATTATTCAAAGTGGTGAATTTCAAGTCATTCATAACACTCTGATCTACAATGGAAAAATAAATTAGGTACTTCTACTTTAACATATAATTTACTTTACAAATATGAAAAGGTCAGTTATTGAAAGGAGAGAACACGCTTCTCACATTAGCATAGAAAACAAGAAAAGACGATTACAACTGGGTTTCTCTTCATTAGCTATTCATCGATAAATTTCTAAAAGAACGAAACCAGATTACTTCTTTATATATTTCAAAGATGCAATATTGTGTGTTTTGTGGTAGAATAGAATTCAATACTAGATCTTTCACAAAGTTAAAATAAGCATTATCACTACTAGAATTAAGTATCCCACCAAATGACTTATCTAATACCTTCATAAGTTTGAATGTAGAAAATGGCCTAGGACATAGAATAAAAATGACTTGTAAAGCATGCATAGATAGTCCATTCAGAAAGTTGTACTCGGTTCCTTATGATCCAGACTATTTATAGAAATTATTACGTGCGGACATATTTCAAATGCAAATGCCTTTAATAATCAATATATCCCTAAACATTTTAAAAGGTATTTCATCTTTAGTGATAGGTATACTACAAAGGAGATCGATGTTGGATAATCCATTATTATGTTGGAATCTCTAGCACAAAGATTTTGTAGTAACTCAACAAACCTACTATCAACAACGAAACACGTTCTAGCGTTTAACTCTGAACGAACCCCATATTTAAAAAATACTTGACAATGTATGAATGACCACATCCAAAACTAGGAGTAAGTGTTCTTTCTTTAGAAGTTATTTCTGATATTCTTGAAAGGCACTCTGCTGACTCCCCGTCCGACCTTTGAAAATTGCACATGAGGAGAACTACTTGTCATTACTAGAACAAATCAACATGCTACCTACAACTCATCAGTTAAAAAAAAATACATCGCATGAAGTCGGCACTATTGTACTTTGCAGTTCAACAAGAATTATTGAGCATCAACTCATAACATCTATGGAAGGTCTGTCACAATGTGACGAGTTATTTAACACATGAGTATGCATTATTCCCATTTCTCTTTCCTTTCAGATATGGTGCTCATGGTGGCAAGATGTTCTTCAACGTATATTTGAAAATGAGAATATCAACATTGTTCTTCGTGTTTACTCTTTACAAACCATACTTGTTGATGCACGAAATACATCAATCTATTATAATTGCAAAGTGCACTTGCTAATAGATTAAAATCGCCACCAACTAACAAATATGATACTTCAAAAAAGCCCATTACGTGTTTTTCAAAACTCCTTCATGGCTTCAATTGACCTACATTATGATCCCAATATACATAACACAACACATGCGAAATTACTTCAAATGATGAATGAGTTCAAGGACTTAAAAAATGCAACTCTTTCTTCTAAACAACAAGAAATCTACGACAAGATTAATGGATCACCCGTAGGACAAGGAAAATCCATCATTCATGTCATTTGTTGCAATAAAACAAGGAAAATCCATTGTTTTAGCAGCAACAATAGGAGCTGCTACAATGAGACTAAGTTGATTAACAACCACTATCCATCATCCGTTTGCTCTACCAAAGAGACACAATATGTTTTGTGCCTCTTTACCAGTGTCAAATGAACGATACATAGAATTTTAAAATGTAAAAATCATAATAATTGATGAGATCTCAATGATGACATGCCAAACATTAAACACAGTAATCAGACAGCTATGAGAAACTTGCAAGGAAGCAATCTTGCAAACTTTTGAAAATAAAAAGATGCTCTTGTTTGGAGATATGTCCCAATTTCCTTTAGTATGTAAATGCAAGGTACAAGAGAATGAATTTTATAGAAAATGCTATATCAGTAACTTCGGTTTGTAGACAACTACAACCTTTTCATTCCTTCACACCTCAATACGTCACCTACAAGGTCCAACATACATAGAATTCTTAAACATAATCAGGATAAGACAACCAATGGTAGAAGAGATTCAATATTATCTAGGTGATGTGATAATAAGTGATAGTGAAGCAAACAATTTCATTGACAAGGACACAACTATATTGTGCACCCATCAAAATGACTCACGATACTATAATGAGCTCATACTACATAAGAAATTCAATGAGCATCAAATTAAAAGCATCATTGTGACATCTAATGCAGATCAAATCTTAGAATTACAAGGATGGATAATGGATCCCAATTTCCACTCCATGCAACAAATTGCAATAGGAGCAAAAGTCATGACCATAGAAAACATTGATCTCACAATGGTGCTATTACAAGCGTCATATCACTACAAATAGATAATAAAACAAACAACATTTTAAAAATTCATGCCAAGATCTTATCAAAAAATGAAAAAATCACACTAAGACGATCAAAACACAAACGGAAGCTATTAAACTCCATATGGTATCACAAAACAACTTTTCCAATCACTCTAGCATACGCAATAACAAGACACAAGTCACAAGGATGCACACCAAGAGGAAAGGCTCTTGTAGTCATTCAACATCATTTGCACTAGGCCTAACATATGTCATGCTTTGCAAGTTACCACTCAAAACAACTTGCGAATCTTAAATAAAATCAGTTCATCTAATTTCTTTTCGACTTAAGCAATCACTGACACATGTTCGGAGAGACAAAGAAGATATGCTACCAGACATGAAGAATATCTAAACCAAAGGCTAGTGGCTACATCCAACTATGGGAGGCAGAGTAAGTTTAATGCCCAAAGGGGGCTGACAGAGCAACTATCCAATAAGAGCAACTAGCATGAGAAGAGAGACTCGGTTATGCTACCCCAGGGGTGGAAGTTGACTACTATGCAAAGCTAGAAGATTAGAACAATGGTGTTAGGCATCCCAAAAGATTGGTGGGTGAAGGCCCGTCATAGGGTAAATGGAATCTGAGCACTCATCTACGGAGAATTTGGATTTTGAATAGATGGCCATCGCCTCGGTGGAACAAAAAAATGAACATGAAGACCAACTCAAAGAGTGATGAGAACATCTTCGGAGATACTCGGTGATCATACCTGAAGGAATTCACCCAGGAAGGTATGAAGCCAGAAGACCAGCTATGACAGATGGAAAAAGAATCCATTGTCATAAAGACAGGCATGCTTCTGGTGGTGAGAGACGCCACCATAAATCCAATGTGAATGAAGAACAGCTAACGAAGTTTGCCTGAGTTCCTATCAGAACACATAGAGAACCTACTAGGCCGACAGGTATATGACAAGTTGTAATACCAATCAAGTCAAGAGTCTAAAACGATCTCATAATTATGAATTTGACAAAAGGTGGGGAGGAGCGAGCGAGTCAAATCTTCCAAGCAGTAGACCGGCCTACTCGGGTTTTGGGGTGGAAAAATTTAGGTCCAGCTCCAATATCAAGGAAAAGTTCCAAAATTTTAAAGGAACAGGTGATGAAGGTCCTTATCATTTGCAGAGTTTCCTGCATGTCCACCACATCAATGGCACAATGACAGATGAAGAGTACATGGGAAATACATTGTATTTTCCAAGTACTTTAATTAAGAATGCTCAAAGGTGGTTCAATCAGTTTCCAATTGGATATTTTCCTGATTGGTATGCCATGTCACAAGCTTTCTTATGAAGGTTTTGACTAGAGATTAATGAAGAGGACGTGAGAACAAAGTTAAGTGAACTGAAACAGAATAAAGGCGAGTCCATCCAAGATTTTGTGCTTAGGATGAGATATCTTATCAATCAGTTGAGTACAGTGCCAAATGACAAGTCTATGCGATCTTGGTTGATTAAGGTATTTACTAGGTTGATTTGCATAAGCCAGAGATAGTCAATTCGACCAAAACTGCTAAATCGAGCTATTGCTTTGGAGAAAAGTGAAGGTTTTAAAAACAAAGTGAAGAAGAAGAATGCTGAGCGTGATACTGAGGAGACTCCAGCCAAGAAGGACAAGCTAAAAACTGAGTTGGAGAAGGAGTTAAAGAAATAGGGCATTCGAGGTATACCAAGTAGCAATGAAAAGTGGTGTAATAAGTGTTCCACAGGTGGATATGTGGAAGAAGAATGCAAGACTAAGTACTACACCAAGTTTGGCCCCACAATGACTTAGATTATTGGATTAATGGAAAAAATAGACAAGTGTCAGCAAACCAGGTCGCAGCAGCTGTTGATAATCGAGCACCAAGTGGCAAACCTCTGTGTCTTGAGCCAAAGGACAAAGCTAAGAATGGAAAAGACAAGAGTGATTCATCTAAAATGAAATGTTTCTATTGTGGAGAGAACCATTTGCATTTTGGCTAGGCTAATTGGGCGGAACACTTAAAATTCTTAAAGAATAACATGGAGAGAAAAGAAGTAGATCCAAAATGCAGAGCCGTTGTAGCTGACTTGCCTGAAATAGTTAATGCCCAAGTAATTACTCGATCAAAAGAGGCAGTGACAATAGTTGAAGACATTGAAACTTTGGGTAAAGACATCAATTGGAAGGAACTCAAGGAGTTGGTAGCCAAGATTGCAAGGGGGTTGAAAGGAAAGGTAGCTCCAACAGTTGAAACGCCCGAGTAGTTCTAGTGCTCTATTACCAAGCAAGGAGAACCCTCAAGAGCTAGCTTGAAAGAAGAATCCCTTATGCCACAAGAAACTAGTGCAAAAGTAGCCCAAGCATGGGAAACATTCAAAAATATGCAAGTCAGTCTAGCTTTTGCCGAGTTGATGCAAATAGCTCCATATTGCCATGACTTCTTTGCTAAGTAGATCAAGGAATCTACCAAGCAACCCAAAGAAGTACAAACCTTAGCCACTATGCCTATGATTGATACACCAGTTGTGGATGAAGAAGTTCTAGTCATTACTATCAATATTAAGAAGCAGAATATACCAGGTGTAATAATGGATAGAGGATTAGGAGTGAACATCACTTTTGAAGAAATTTCCCAAAGGCTAAAGTTCAAGTCATATCAACCATCACCATTCTAAGTGCATATGGCAAATCAATGACCAGTTGATCCTAAGGGTATGCTACAAGATGTGGTCATATTGATAGGTGGCATCTACTATACAATTAGTTTTATTGTGATTACCATGGAGCAACATGCCTACCCAATTTTATTGGGGAGACCTTGGCAGAAAAGTGCAAAAGTACTCCATGATTGGGATACAGAGGAAATGATTATTAAGACAGAAGGTCAAGATGTGTGTATACCAACCAATCCTCAGAAGGTTTCGAGTTGTTGTCACCCCAAGAATCTAGAAGTCAAAGATCCATTTCCACAAGATGTTGAATTTCGGTTAATGGAGTTGCATATTTTGCCTGTGGGTGAGATAGACATTTTTCAAGTAGTTGCAGACATCAAGCAAAAGTTGAGAGTTGAACAGATTGCTAAACAAAAATATCTTTCTCTGAGCAATTTACAGAGGATATTGAAGGAGAAAGATTTCTAAAATACCAGTAACAATCACACGCCTCGAAAGTGAACAGTTAGTTCCAGAAGCTACACAAGAGTTGAATCTAGGAACACAAGATCACCTAGCCATGATAGTGGTAAGTGCCAATTTTTCTACCGAGCAACTTGGACTGACAAGGGGATCTATTTGTCAGGTTTAAGGATGTGTTTGCATGGAATTACAAAGATTTAAAAGGAGTTTCTCTTGAACTATGTCAGCATAAGATACCTTTAGTTCGAGATGCTATGCTGATTTGACAGCAAGGGTATAGAATGAATCCCAATTATGCTAATGCAAGTCAAAGCTGAATTGGATCAACTTTTACATGCTAGATTCATACACGCCATAGACCATAGTGACTGGCTCTTCTCTACTGTGGTTGTGCCTAAGAAAAATGGCAAACTTTGATTTTGTGTGGACTACGCTCAAGTAGTTCCAAATACATTTCCCATACCTTTCACTGATGGAATTTTAGATCAAGTGGTAGGCCATGAGATGTACTCATTTCTGGATGGCAAATTATAGTGGCTCCTGAAGATCAATCAAAGACTGTAGGGTGCTTATGCTACCAAAGTGATGCCTTTTGGATTGAGGAATGCCCCATCCACTTTTCAAAAGTTTATGATGGATGTAAGAAAAGAATACAACGTCTGTGCTCAGCAGATAACAAGATCTCGTATGCAAGAGAGAAAAGCAAATAGTATGGAGAATCAAAAATTTGATTACTATAAAACTGACACAATAGATGGCGCTGCCTCCCAGCCATGCGCTCCTGTGAGAGAAGCTTCAATGGCATGCTGGAAACAGTAGAGGACGGAGGCTGGATACTAAGGAATCAAGGTTGCTGTAGCCAGTGATGAAATGGGCTTCACGAGCTTGCTCTTATATAGCCACCACTAGTAGTCCGTTAGACCCAATTGAGTGACCGACCCAATCCGCCCAAAATGGCCGACTCGGTCCCGAAATAGGCCACCGACCACACGATAGAACCGGTGCGCAAAATAGAACTGGCCCACAGCCATCTGGGATCATCTGGGGCTCCAAACGGGCCCCGCAACCGCTGCCCTGGGAAATGCTCTATCTACCCTCAGTGTGGTCAGTCATGGGATGCCTTCCCACACTTGCATGTAGCCTAGTTGGCAGTGTGCCAACTCTATCTGAAGTCGTCCAGCCATCAGGCCACACATGGCCCCCATCTGGTGTCCAAACCAGGACCTATTGGATAACCGAGCTACTCAAATGCCTTCTTCTCATAAGGGGGGCTTACAAGTAGAGCTAGCTGGTTCTCGCGTAGTTACACGAGAGTGGAGCATTGATATCTAACACCCCCCCTCAATGTCCACCTGCAAGTGAACTTACTTTTTCGGCCCAATGCCAAGTCGATGAAGATGCCTCTCCAGCAAGTCTCTTCCAAGAGCCTTCGTGAAGATGTCCGCAGCATTCTCTGTAGTCAAACAGTACACCAAGTCGACCTCTCCATCCATGATGAGCTCGCGTACAAAGTGATATTGAATCTCAATGTGTTTTGTGCGAGCGTGGAACACAGGGTTCTTTGCAATCGCCATGCAACTCTGATTGTCACATGATAACTGCGTAGGCTTGTTCTACACTACTGCACCCATGTCCCCTAAAATCCTCCTCAACCACACTGCCTCACAAGAAGCAAAACATGCTGATTTTTGTACTCAGCCTCGGTAGAAGAAAGAGCAACTATGGGTTGCTTCTTGTTGACCCATGACACAGCTCCAGATCCAAGTGAGAAACAGTAACTTGTCATTGATCTCCTGCTGTCCACGTCTCCTGCCCAATCCAAGTCACAGAATCCGGTCAAGATGTTGCCCTTGGTATAGGTGATGCCATAATCAAGTGTACCTTTGATGTATTTCAGCACCCGCATACCTGCCCTCCAATGGTTCTCCCGGGGCTTATTGGAAAACTTGCTTAGTACACCAGTCACAAAACTGATGTCCGGCCGTGTGTTGCACAAGTAAATCAAACTGCCCACAAGACTTCTGTACTTTGCTTCGTCCACCAGTGGTGATGGATCCTCGTTTGAGAGCTTCACGTTAACCTGCATAAGGGTGCCAACTGTCTTGCACTCAGCCATGCCAAATGCCTTCAGTATCTCTCCAGCATACTTCAGCTGTGAGATGATCTGTTTTGGCTCTTGCCAAACTTCAATCCCTAAACAGAAATGCATCAGTCCGACGTCTATCATTTCAAACTCTCTTCCTAGCAAATGCTTTGTCTGCGAGATCTTCTCTTCATGGTTCCCTGTTATGACAAGGTCGTCCACATAAAGTACCACGATCATACACCTACCTCCTTCTTTGAAGATATACAAATTTGCATCAGATGGGCTCCTCCTGAACCCGTTTTGCAGAAAGTAGGCAGCAATCCGCTAGTACCACGCTCGTGGGACCTGTTTCAGCTCATAAAGTGCCTTCTTCAGTTTACAAACTTTACCTTCTAAACCGGGGATCACAAAACCTGGTGGTTGTTCCACGTATACCTCCTCCTTGAGATCTCCATTCAGAAAGGCAGATTTTACATCCATTTGAAACACGGGCCAACTTCCCTGGGCTGCTAAAGCCAAAACACTGCGAATTGTGGTTAGTCGAGCTGTGGGAGCAAAAGTATCATGATAATCAAAACCATATACCTGTGCGAATCCTTTTGCCACGAGTCGAGCCTTGTACTTATCCAACGTGCTGTCGGACTTGTACTTGGTCTTGTACACCCACTTGGTGCTGATTACCTTACATTTTGGTGGACGATCCACAAGGTTCCAAGTGTTGTTCTTCATTATGGAGCCATACTCCGACTACATAGCCTCCATCCTCCTATCATTACCCTATACCTCTTTAAGACGCTTGGGTTCTTCAGCATGGATCACCTCTATCATCAAAGTGTAGTTGACCAAGTGTTCCTGCGCTCTTCTTTGCTCCTCTAATCTCTTGGACCAGCAAATTTCGGATGGTTCCTCCTCAATGGTTGGAGGTTCTGAGATGCCTTGTGCACTCCTCAACTCTCTCTAACACTCAGACATGTAAGGGCTTCCCTTTTTTGGATGTATACTTGTTCTGATAGTCCCGTGAGGGCTTCTTCTTTCTGCTCCCTTTGTCTCCTTCCTCTTGCCCGAACCTCTCCCTCAGTAAAGCTCTCTCTCGCTCTCTCTCTCTCTCTCTCTCAATCCCAATCCTCTCCCTCAACACAGCTTGGATACTCTCTCTCTCAATCTCAATCCTCTTCCTCAACACAGCTTGGATACTCTCTCCTCTGTGTGTGTGTGTCTCTCTCTCTTCTTTATTGAAGCTACCTCAAGAGGCTGCCATTAGTAGGCTGTCGAGGGAAAGCTTATTGGCAGCCTAGATATAGGTGTTCTCTTCTTGCTAATGTTAGTTTTGCCCATTATCTGTTTGTACCTAGACTTATGGAAGATGTCTTGGCTCATGCTTAATTGTAACCATAATCAAACCATAATCAAATGGAGGTGAAAAGTTTTGGAAATGTATATTTTCTTGATGCTTTGGAGTCATGCCAACACTTCATGTACTTATGCCAATATAGAGGGAGACATCATCTTCTGGAGTCTGGACATCAAACGCTAAAAATTATGTTTCATCTCCTTGTAGTGGGTAGTATTATCATTGAAACTGCTATAATTTGCTGAATTTCCAAGGTCTACTCAACGGAACCAGTGAAAGTTAGTAAGACTTTCTAATGAAATTTAGTCAGACTTAATGCAAGATCTTACTAATGTTTGTCCTTACTGTTGGTTGCATGTTGCAGCAACAAGGAGGAAAAATGGCATCTAGCCTTTATAGAGGAAATGGTAAGTGTTAATACTTTTAGGTTTTCTGGATCAGAAGCAGCTCTACCACGCAAGACAGTTTGTGCCAAATTGTTTGGCACCTTTGCTTTGTGAATAGATAAAAGGGGATCAGGGGATGATCTAACTCAAAGAAAGAGGCGAAAGAAGGATGGAAGGAAATGCTATCTTAGGAGGTGCAATCCATGTTGGAAATATCCTGCTATTGCAAAGAAGATGAGGTACTTGCTTTGTTATGATTATTGTTTGTCGTACTTTGCGTCGCTTTTCATTTTTTCCATTTTGATAAGAGTCATGTTGTTCCAGGATCTTCAGGATTTTTTCTCGAAAACGGGATAGTCCTGCGTAATACTATCTGGTGTCACTAGTATCAGGAGAAATTATGCATTGGCCTTTCGAACTGATAGGCATAGGGCTCTTTCATCTGAGGGAATAGCTAACATTCACAGTAGCTTTTGTGAACTTTAATTCAAAGCTTTTGCGAACCTTGAAGTTCTCAGTTGGGAATTCACTGGCTGCCACATGCAATCCCATAAAGTAGCTCGTCGATGCCCTATGTAATCTTATGTCCTTTGTGTAAGGACTCAAAAATTTGCAATGTTCTGATTATCACTTTCATAAAGGATTTTCTCTCTTTTTTCTGGTGCTCATAAGGTCAGGTTTTTTGTAAACTTAACCCCGTCTGCTGATGCGCTGATGTGACTACCAGTCTTATTTTTATCATTTGTGGCCCAAGCCAACTCTATGTTTCCCTAATTACCAGCTTTCAGTACTGAAGTCAGTCACATAAATTTTAGCTTTGAATTCAGGTGAAATTAATACCTGAGTCAAATCATGGCTTTGTTAATGCTTCAAGAAGTCATAAGGTCACATTGAGATCTTCCTGTATGACCTTCCAATATGACATGTGTCCTGCATCTTACCTGAAATGTCTTGCTTGATGGGTAACCATGCTACAGGGTGTGAGGGTTGGCTCTTCTGTTTTTTAGGAGTCTATATCTTAAGGGTGACCTGCAAATGGTTTTATAATGCAAAATAAGATGGTTTTATAATGCAAAATAAGAATCGAGTAGTTCTCACAAAAAGAAATTCAAAATATTGATCAGGTTATCTTGATCATATTCCAAGGATTTGCAGAAGTAGGTTTGAGAGATCAAGACAAGAATACTGGCATTAACATTTGCAGGACTGACTTGCTGTTTTATTGACATGTCTGAGTACTTTTGATTGTTGTCAATTTACTTCTTGGCTTCTGATTGATGCCTATTTACAGGCATCACAGCCATTCCAGATACCACATGTGCCATTTTCTTTCCTCTGTAATTTCAGTGTGGCTCATTAGGACTAATGCAAGAGTCGGAAGCAAGTTGTCAACCTGCCCTTGGAAGGATGCTTTTGATTGACGGAATACATACATGCGTGCGCGGCTCTCCCCCCCCCCTCCCCCCAACAACCTTTTCCCCCCTAACCCCCCCTAAACAGGGGTACACAGCCTTGTGACCATCAGTGCCTTCTTTTACCTTCTGAAATGGGAATGGGATTGTGTGGTCCTCATAAGGTTGAGACTTCCAGGGACATATCCCAGGCCCCATAGTAGTGCCCCTCGTTTCGTACTCTCTTTGAAATTTACGTTGATAAGTTCGTCTCTTTTGTGGACAGACCAAGAGCTCGAGGATCAATTCTAGCACAATATCTCATATACCTATCTTGTTATGTACCAAAAGTGTAACGTTGATCTCAGGAAGAACAGAGAGACTATACATGTATTTGATAGCTTTGTAGTATTTCACAAGAGTGGACATGAAGGTCAACTTGAGTAAAACCAAGGTTATGGTCTTCAACACTAATAGTACTCAGCTTCAGTGCGAGGCTTTCAACGTGTAAGGGGGTAGGTTGGGATAATCAATGCATCTTCATAGCTTACCATGAAATGGGTAGCATAGGCTTACTTGACTAGAGGGCATGCTTCTTGTTGAGATTGGAGAGAGAATGCTTCAGGCACAATTTCAGCACGTGAATACGAGATCACTCCTTTAGTTCCACTGGTGGTCCTATATGTAGGTGCTATTTGAGAAACAAGCCTCAAAGAGGATGAGTGGACTGGTTTTGAGAGGGTATATGTCCTATAGGAATGAGGCATCTATACGCAAGTTTAGTATATAGCTCATTCATTCAATTGAAAGGCTTGTTGCTCCTCCTCGAGCTCCTCTAGTACTATCTCTCCATCATCTTTGGATTTATGAAGAGCTTCTTGTAGCCTACTACATGATAAGTCTCTGGGGAGAAGAGCAAGGTCCCGTGGATATGATTGACTCCCATTCTATGCGCTAAATCTCCTCCTTGCATCAACAAGGTTTGGGATCTAGATAGGGTTCTTGACCTAGATGGAAGACAGTGACAGTGCTGGAGTTGACGTTGATGGGCTTTCCCATCTACATCGTACCCTCTAATAGGAATTTTTTGGCCATCAAGAAGTGTTAATAAACCTACCTTCCTCTCCCTCTCTCTCCCCTTCTCTCTCTAGAGGCACACATGCATACACGTGGAGAAGAAGACTATTAATATTTACCTAAGGCCAAAGAGGTGTACAAATCACCCTTGAGAGGGGATTTAGAGGACCAGGTGTATTTTTAACATGTGTGAAATGTGCCTCATCACCCCCCTCCCTCACACACGCACATGCATGCGCGCGCGCGCGCACACACACACACACACACAAGTCCCAAGGAAAGGGGAAGCCAGTTACAAGCTTTAGAATATCTCATTTTGTAACAAGAAGGCAAGATAAACTAGATCCCACGCATGTAGACAATCATAAAATGATTGCTGTAGAGATGCCCAAAAGAAGTGATATTTATTCCCTAGGGTCCATAGTGCCCAATAATGAGCCCAGTAAATAGGAATATCATATCCCTTCCTGACTGGATGAAAACCCAAACAACCAAAATTGCTTGCCAAAGCAAGCATTAGGAAAACAAGTTTGATGGTGGTGTTGTAACAAAAATAAGAAATCATTAGACTTTGGGCAATGCCAAAAAATATGGGGCATAGACTCTCGCAAGGACAGACGTCGCCTACTATAAGAGGTAGGGGCAATTTGACAGCAAGCTAGAATATGTTCATGAGGGGAAAAACCCAAACAAAACTTACCACAATAAAAACTTTTGTTGTAGAGGGAGTTTTGAAGCTAGCCCAATATGTTGTAAAATTTTCTGCCACCACCAAGAGGTGCGTATCGTAGACCAAATGCGATTGACGTGAAGAGAAACTTGAGGAGGTAGTAAGACTTTATATAAAGAGGCAACCATGATGTCAGCGAGTGATAGTGCATGGCAAACATGATCGTCCGATTGTAAAACCTAGCCGTGTTTAGCAATCTCAATATGAGGGATTACTTGATAACAATCCATAATAAAGGTCTATGTTATTTGGTCTAAAGGCATTTACCATGTGGACAATGTACTTGACGCTACTACAGGAAGATCTCAATGTGACCTTATGACTTCTTGAAGCATTAACAAAGCCATGATTTGACTCAGGTATTAATTTCACCTGAATTCAAAGCTAAAATTTATGTGACTAACTTCAGTACTGAAAGCTGATAATTAGGGAAACATAGAGTTGGCTTGGGCCACAAATGATAAAAATAAGACTGGTAGTCACATCAGCGCATCAGCAGACGGGGTTAAGTTTACAAAAAACCTGACCTTATGAGCACCAGAAAAAAGAGAGAAAATCCTTTATGAAAGTGATAATCAGAACATTGCAAATTTTTGAGTCCTTACACAAAGGACATAAGATTACATAGGGCATCGACGAGCTACTTTGTGGGATTGCATGTGGCAGCCAGTGAATTCCCAACTGAGAACTTCAAGGTTCGCAAAAGCTTTGAATTAAAGTTCACAAAAGCTACTGTGAATGTTAGCTATTCCCTCAGATGAAAGAGCCCTATGCCTATCAGTTCGAAAGGCCAATGCATAATTTCTCCTGATACTAGTGACACCAGATAGTATTACGCAGGACTATCCCGTTTTCGAGAAAAAATCCTGAAGATCCTGGAACAACATGACTCTTATCAAAATGGAAAAAATGAAAAGCGACGCAAAGTACGACAAACAATAATCATAACAAAGCAAGTACCTCATCTTCTTTGCAATAGCAGGATATTTCCAACATGGATTGCATCCATCCTTCTTTCGCCTCTTTCTTTGAGTTAGATCATCCCCTGATCCCCTTTTATCTATTCACAAAGCAAAGGTGCCAAACAATTTGGCACAAACTGTCTTGCGTGGTAGAGCTGCTTCTGATCCAGAAAACCTAAAAGTATTAACACTTACCATTTCCTCTCTGAAGGCTAGATGCCATTTTTCCTCCTTGTTGCTGCAACATGCAACCGACAGTAAGCACAAACATTAGTAAGATCTTGCATTAAGTCTGACTAAATTTCATTAGAAAGTCTTACTAACTTTCACTGGTTCCGTTGAGTAGACCTTGGAAATTCAGCAAATTATAGCAGTTTCAATGATAATACTACCCACTACAAGGAGATGAAACATAATTTTTAGCGTTTGATGTCCAGACTCCAGAAGATGATGTCTCCCTCTATATTGGCATAAGTACATGAAGTGTTGGCATGACTCCAAAGCATCAAGAAAATATACATTTCCAAAACTTTTCACCTCCATTTGATTATGGTTTGATTATGGTTACAATTAAGCATGAGCCAAGACATCTTCCATAAGTCTAGGTACAAACAGATAATGGGCAAAACTAACATTAGCAAGAAGAGAACATCTATATCTAGGCTGCCAACAAGCTTTCCCTCGACAGCCTACTAATGGCAGCCTCTTGAGGTAGCTCCAATAAAGAAGAGAGAGAGAGAGAGAGAGAGAGACACACACACACACAGAGGAGAGAGTATCCAAGCTGTGTTGAGGAAGAGGATTGAGATTGAGAGAGAGAGTATCCAAGCTGTGTTGAGGGAGAGGATTGGGATTGAGAGAGAGAGAGAGAGAGAGAGAGCTTTACTGAGGGAGAGGTTCGGGCAAGAGGAAGGAGACAAAGGGAGCAGAAAGAAGAAGCCCTCACGGGACTATTAGAACAAGTACACATCCAAAAAAGGGAAGCCCTTACATGTCTGAGTGTCAGAGAGAGTTGAGGAGTGCACAAGGCATCTCAGCTCAGATTATTTAGCACATCACTAAAGTCTAATACTATTGTGAAGTGGCCTTCATTACATCATTTTTAGACTGAGTCTGTGGGTCTAGAATTAAAGTCTCTGATTAGAGCTATACCATCTTGATAAACAGCCCATTTTCCTTCCTTTCAAGCTTCTTTTACTTTTATCAATTGTGCATTTCTTACCTTGAGCTGAGTCGGGGTGAGCTCCTCGGAAATCCCTATTCTAGTACCTCTCAGTTTGTTGGTTTGTCTGAGGACTTTGTTCCTTGCTGTCTCGTCATGAAAGATTACTCTTGCTTGTGCCCCCTTTTGGTAGGCAATTTTGGATCCCAATCAACCTAAGGAATTGTCTTCTTGAGATGTTCAATCTTTATTTTCATACTTCCACAATCTAGTGTCGAGTTCTCGGGCAGCCCTCCCATGCGTATAATCTGGTTATTCCTATCTCTGGTTTCTTGCACACCATGGAAAGGCAAAACACGAGCTGTATGGGGGCCTTGGCAAGCTGGGTACAACTCAATATTTTCCCAAGCCAGCCAAAATGGCTACACGGATTCACATGGCTGCCTGGACACACCTCGAACATTGTGCCACTTGCAAAAGTCAAAGTTCTCCTACAAACTGATGTGATAGGTAGGAAATGGTGGTGGTACTTGTCTATTTCATGACATACAAGCATTCACTAAGGCGGGATGCAAATAGGATGCAAGGGGGAGCCTCTGATACCGATCCAAAGGCAAGTGACGGGGGAGATAGATTGCCAGAGACTTAGGGCACTACCCTATATCAACAATACTATTCTAATTATATTCTTCGGGATCTTAATTTCCTTAATAGAAGTTTATAGACTGTAATAGCCAAGCTGCAGCCTTGTTGTGATCCCTTTTTATAATGTTTAGTCTAGGGCACTGCACCATCATATTTGAATGGGCAGATTCACATTTATTCCTCTAATACAAGAAAACTTTCTGTATTCTACCTCTGAATTATAATTTTGGTATGATTTTGTATTTCAAAATGAAATAAGAACGTGTATTATATGTGCCATAATGCTTTGATTTTATGCTATAGTTTTGATTCTAGGTGTTTAACTGACTATTGCACTGCACTGTATACTATTATGAGGTTGTGATGTTACCTCAGCCCCATGAGGCCCATCTGGCAGGGCAGAACAAGTTTCAGCTCCCAATTTGTTTGTTTGCTGCTGTAATGGTGCTTCAGCATCGATAGCCCTATCTTTCAAAATAAAGCCACCTTCATTAGCCTTCACTAGCTCATCAATTCGTTGAAACTGCCATGTCCAATCTGTATTGTACAAGAATTGACGTAGATCAAATCTGTTGTCCTCAGGAGAAGACCTCTGTATGAAAAAAAATACAACCCACCTGTCAAATATGAACATCTAAGGTCTACCAAATCCTAGGACTATACAAAATTAAAAAGTAAAAGACCAACAATTTTAGCTACAAAAAACCTCTGACTCACCTGCTTGAATAACAATGAAATACTGTGCAGCCTAGAAATTAGTTTTTAGTTTTTAAAGCATTTAGGCTGTTTCCCAAACAGTTGATCGAATGGATCAAAGGAAGGGATGAGGTAAGGGAAGCAGGCAGCAGCTGCATCAGAGGTTTCAAGAAAAGTCTAGCTTTATCCACGTACAATCCCCAGGTCCCCCTTGGCCCCTCCTGTCCCCTCCCTCTTCCCCCTCTCTTTTCCATTGTCACCTCCCAGCCAACTCACCTTCCCACTCATGTTCCGTCTTCATTAGGCACTACGATAGAGGTATGGGCTCCCTGATGAGGGACACTTTCTAGCAGGCGTTTCCATTGAGGAGGCTGACAAGGGTTTTCTATCAAGGATGACCAACAATCTCTAGAACAAGTGCTATAATTCTTATAAAGTGTATACGAGTTACAATGGCCAAAAAAGGGACTCGTATATATGAGTTACCATTTCATTATTCATGTTAACCGTCCAAAAACATGGTTGGTTCAGAAGATACGGACCCTAAGGTTAATGTGTATAACCCACCCAAACGTTTTGAATTGTGGCCATAGGACTACCATCATCAAACAAAACATGAATTTTCTGAGCTGCTGCTCCTCCCCGACCTTGCTGCTGCTCCCCTCCGCCTCAGCCGTACGATTGTATGGCCTGCTCTCCCTCTCCCCTCTACCATACGGCCTCTCCCTCTCCCCTCTGCACTCTCCTCTCAGCCTCGCCGCCCTCTCCTCTCCTCTCCCTAGCCTCTCCTCTCTACCTCGCCCTTCTTCTCTCCTCTCTACCCGCTCTCTCTACCCCGCTCCCTTGCTGCTCCCTTGCCGTATGGCCGTACAGCCTCCTCCCCGCCTGCCCTCTCTTTTCCGCCCCTCTCTTTTCCGCCCCTCTCCTAGCCTCTCCGCCCTACCCTCTCCTCCCTACCCCTCTCTTCCTCTCCGCCTACCCTCTCCTCCCCCTTCCCTAGCCTCTCCGCAGATCAGAGAGCAGAGTATGCCTTTCATGCCGGAGAGTCATTTTGGACACAAAAGGGAGATAGGGTCAACAAGCAGTTCTTCTCTACTCTTGGCCCCAAACATAGTAGGGAGAGCGTCTCACAGCTTGTTGACTCATGCGGAGTTCTTTAGACACATCCAGATGCCGTCTTGCAAGTTGCCACTGATTTCTATGCCTCCCTTCTTACAGCAGATCCAAACACTCAGGCCACAGATGATGCTAGAGTGGTTATTTGGCGACACTTACTTGGGTTGGTGACAGGAGATATGATTGTTTCACTTGACGCACCCTTCACCAACGTAGAGTTCAGGACTGCTTTCTCTGCCCTTCACAAGGGCAAGTGTCCTGGTTCAGATGGACTTACTCCCTTATTTTTTAATACTTTTTGGGATCAGATTGGGGATCACATTACCTCAACCCCGCAGGGTGTATGGGACTCTAGTGAGATGCCAAACTCACTTATGGAGAGCCTCATTCATTTGATTCCGAAAGTGGATTGCAGGAATTTAGTGTCTTAGTGGAGACCGATTACCTTGCTGGGTACCTTGTACAAAATCCTAGCTAAAGCTATCAGCCTTCGTTTGCAGCCCTTTCTACCAGATCTTATCTATGATACGCAGATGGGTTTTGTGCATGGCAGGAGCATCTTTGATAACTTCGGATTGGGCCATGCATAATGGCCACAGGCTGTGGCCATTCTACTCTTGGACTTTGAGAAAGCTTATGACAGGCAGCAGACTGGGGCTTTCTGGAGAGCACACTTGCTCATTTTGGCTTCTCAGATGCATGGATCAGAGGGGTGTCAGCCCTCTACAAATCAGCCCACAGCTAGGTTATTAGTGGAGTCAGGGGAGACAGGTTTGAGATTACCAGATCAGTCCATCAAGGATGCCCCCTAGCCTCCTTTTTATTCCCTTTTTTTTTTTTTTTTGCAAATAGAGACTTCTATTAAGTATTAAAGAAAAACCGTTAGAGCAAGCTCCATACGGGATACATCATGCAATGCACGAAAAGCTCAAGAGCCAAAAAGAAAGGATTGGGGCTGATAGTGCCATCTCAATCCGGTAGAAACCTTCGAGAAAAAGGAAGAACCCCTCCAAACTCAAAGAAATATAGTCCTTCTAGAAGAGGCTGCCCGTGAAGGGCCCTGCATGCTAGTCCATATGGCTATCAAAGTGTGAACCATGTCAGTCCAAATACCCGTGAACACCTGTAATGGGTGTATCTGGGTGCCATCCAAGGCCTCAGTACATCTGGCTCTCCAAATGTGCCAAGAGGAAATGCTAGCCAAAATCTCCCAAGAGGTGTCCACTGAAACATGAGAAGCTCTGAAGGGAGTAAGTGGTACATCCTACAGAGAGAGCAGGGCTCTATCACCTGCCGGCGGACCGAGAGTGCCCAAGAAGAAGGCTCACCTTCATAAAACACCTGGGGCCCGGTAAGAGATAACCATGTGACCAAGCCCCAAGTCATGAAGAAAGGGGAAGTGTGAAAGATGCTGAGTATCCGAGCAACCCCTTTCCAAACCTCGCCTAACTGCAGTCCCAAAGGCAATGTCGCACTGACTCCTCTGCAGAATGACATCGAGGACAAGTGGGATCAGCCCCAAATCGTGATCTCCACAGGTTCACTGCAATCCCTCCACGAATAGAAAGCCAAAAGAAAAGAGTGATCTTTCTATTTCTGAGGGATTTCCAGAGCCTCCTCCAAAAATTTCTACGCAAATCTGCATCCGTGCACTCTAGTACTCTCTTGAGCATGCAAGCCCGGTGACTGGTAATTTATTACATGATGAAGAAGCTTTCCCAATGGGGGGCTCTGAAGGGAATCCAACCCCTATTGTTCAGCTGAAACCTCCTGGCATTACCAACCGTGAAACAAAAGAAGGGAATCCCCCTCTCTCGGTGCCCATGATCTATCCATTCCCACTCTCCTGGGTCCCACTACAAGCACCTGATAGGTGCACCTCCATATAACCACAACCTCCAGGATCCCAAGGCCAAGAGCAGAGGGTCGGGGTCTAAGTACCACTGCAAGCCCGCTCCATGGTCCACAAAACCAACAATCCTGACAGGCTGAAAGGCAACCTCAAGAAGAATGCCATCCTTGGATGTAGAAAGTAAACCTCCATTCCCAACATCAAAGACCAATGCATCTTCCCCAAGACCTCGTTGAGCGATCACCTGTAAAGGAACTGATGTCCTCGAAAAAGCCTCCATCCAATTGGTGGAAGTAATCGGCAGCTCAATTGTCCATTCCACCGAGATGGCTGCATCTATCTGCTGAATCCTGCGTGCTACCCCTCTGAGGTGACTCACGGACTGCAGTCTCTGATCCTCAGGTAGCCTGATAAAAGATTTCCAAGTGCCTACTGTCTAGGCGGGGCCTCTCTCCCATTTAGACTACTGCATGTAATGGGAAGTGCCCAGTGGTCTGGCATGCTCGTCAAGAATACTATCATTCCAAATGATCGGCTGCCTATCAATCTCTTCGACGGTAGAAGATGGAATCCTTCGAAGAGTGTTCCTGAAGCTCCCCCAAGCTTTCAGGATGGCAGTCATGAGAGGAGAGGCAGGAGATCTGAGAGGGGCTGATGTGAAAATCCAGCGAGGGCTGTCCACCCAATCATCTCCCAAGGTTGGTGTGCAAGCCTGAATGCGTCCAAAAAAGAAATCCTTCCAAGGTTCCTGCCCCAGGCATGAGTCCCCTCACCACCACCTTACAAAGCAATGCCCTGCACTGCAAGTCCGGGTCAATGATATTAAGGCCCCCTTCACATGTAGGGAGAATAATAGTCTTCCAGGCCACCCTTGCTGCAACATCTGTTGTGCCATCAAGTCCACTCCATAAAAAATTCCTGACTGGTCTGATTAGCTGAGTGATGCAATCCCTAGACCGGCACCAACAAGAACACACAAACCACGAGGTGGCCAAGAGGACCTGGTTCACTACCACAACTCTAGATGCAAGGTCGAGTTTGGCAAAGCTCCAAAATAGGAGCTTTTTCCTTATACTTTCTAGTACTGGGGCAAACTGCTGTGCTGGAGAGATGTCCAATCTTACCTGGCATCCCAAATACCTGATAGGAACACCCCTCTGAATCCATGAAAAACCAATGTCAACTCCCCAACCTGGAGTGTCCTCATCACTGATCCAAAAGCCAAAGAATTTATGCCAGTTAATGTGTGCCCCTGCAGCTAAGCAAAAAATATCCAAGGCTGTCCGGAAAGAATCAAGTGACTGCAAGGAGGCCGAATAAAAATAGCAGTGTCATCAGCCAACTCACAGTCAAAAAGCTCCTGCTCCTATCTCAAGGGCAGTCTCAGCCCAAAAAGCTCAGCCTGAGATCTAAGGAAGATACTCATAGCTTCTGCCACAAAAAGAAAGAGGAAGGGGGCTAAAGGGCATCCCTGACGAACTGATCTAGAAATCTGAAACCTGTCACCCCTTACTCCTCCAATCAAAACCTGGCTGTGGGCTGATTTGTAAAGGGAGGCCACCCCTTTGATCCAAGCATCTGAAAATCCAAACCGTAGAAGAGTGCCCTCAAGAAATCCCCAATCTACTCTATCATAGGCTTTCTCGAAGTCCAAGAGTAAAACTGCTAGCCTCTGCCCACTCTGCATAGCCCACTCTGTGGCTTCCCAAAAGGAAAATATATTATCAAAAATGCTCCTGCCATGCACAAAGCCTTTCTGAGTATCATGGATGAGGTCTGGAAGAAGGGGCTGTAGGCGGATGCTGATCGCCTTGGCAAGGATTTTGTAAAGAGTGCCCAAAAGAGTGATGGGTCTCCAATGGGATACAAAATTCCTGTTGCCACCTTTCGGGATAAGGTGAATGAGTCCCTCGGTTAGTGAGTCAAGCATCTCACCCGAGTCCCAAATGCCCTGCAGGGCTGAAGTAATATGATCACCTATCATATCCCAAAAGGCTATAAAAAAAGGAGTAAGACCATCGGAACTAGGGCATTTGCCCTTATGAAGGGCAGAGAGAGCAGTCTTGAATTCTGTGTTGGTAAAGCGTGCATCAAGTGAGCATAACATCTCTAGGGTGAACAACACAGGTAAACTCTGCCAAACTTCATCTCTAGCCACCTCTCTGGCCTGTGAGTTCGGATCTCCGGAATGAAGGGAGGTATAAAAATCTGTCGCTAAATGCATGACGGTTTCCGGATGGGACTACAAAACGCCGTCAGAGTCAATAAGCTGCCTGACACTCTCTCTACTATGTCCGGGACCAAGTGTAGGGAAAAAGTGTTTATTAACTCTCCCTCCCATCTGTATCCGAAAGGACTCCCGTGCATGGAAGGCATACTCTGCTCTCTGATCAAGCAAGGTCTGCAAGTGAGCCCTTGCCGTAGCAAGGCGCTCCTGTATCCAAGCATCTGATGGTCGTTTTTGCTCCTCCCTCTGAAGGGCTGCCAACTGCCGGCGGATACCGATCTCTCGCCTGAGTACCTCACCTCGCCGAGCACTAGCAACGGAGTGATAGAAGTTGCTGATATTGGCAAGTGCTGTGGCCACATGTGAAGGACCGGCCACCCCTCCCTGCAAATGAGAAACCCAGATCTCCAACACTGCCTCTGTGAGAGTCTCATCTGTGTATAAGGCGTCTGGGATCCTGCTACTGTGAGACCGTCCTCTCAGATGAGGCTCTGAAATGGACAAAAATATCGGAAAATGGTCTGAAGTGGAAACACCGGGTGCAATGCAACCTGTCCCCCCTCTATCAAGAGCCCAGTCACCCACATAAAATCTGTCAATCCGAGCATGGATAGGCATCTGCACCCTATGGTTCGACCATGAAAACAAAAGTGACTAAGACTGAACAAGAAATGCATCATCTGACCAAACATCTCTGCCATTGAACCTGAACAAGAAGGCATCCTAGGCTGCTCTCTCAAGGGAGTGGATACCACCTTCTCTACCCCCTTTCTTATCAGAAGGTGCTTCAACCATGTTGAAGTCACCTCCAATAATCCACGAATCCGCAATGTCAGCCCACGAGAGCAACTCTTTCCAAAACAAAACACGGTCCCCTCTGTTGTTCGGAGCATAAAGGTTGAGGAAACCAACCTTACGTCCGTCAATCAGAAGTAAAACCCACTGGGCCCTGGAAAGGGTTATGGTACCGTGTCCAATGACCAGAGGGAGAATAGAGTCTGAAACTGAAATGCATGTACCTCCTCTGGTTCCCAAGGCAGGAAGCCAAAAATTCCGGCTTGAGAGCAACTTACCTGACTTGGAGCAATCTCTGATATCCAGTTTGTGTTTCTGAAGAAAAAGAATGTCTAGGGAACCACCTGAAACACCTGGATGGAGCTGATTCCTGATCAATTGTCTGCGACGGCGATGAGGGATGCCACCCAATCCCTGTATATTGCAACTGGCTATCCTCATCGGCGGGAGGAAGTGGGTTGGAATACCTTACCCGACCTGGTGGCAGAAACAGAAGCCTCTACCGGAGTAGACCTCCTGCCATACACACGAGGTCCGAGGGGAGGAAAGTCCACAGGCGAGAGAGAGAAGGATCTCTCAATAGGGATGCCGATAACTGGCTCTCCAAAAGTAGAGGGTACAAAATCATCATCTGGGAGGCTAGAGAGGTCCTCCAAAGCAGAAAATGAGTTCCGCTGAGCCAGTCCTCGGGAGGGGGTACGAAGGATTCCTACCGAAGCAGGAAGAGAATGTAAAACCCCCTTCCCTCTGTCTAAAGAGGGAGGCACCTATACTGGATCCTGATCAAAAAGTGGTGCAGACGAGATGCCAACAACTTGCGCTGCTGAGGAAGGTACAGCCGGATCCAAGGGTGGAGTCGAACAAGGCTTCTGAACACTAGTCTCCTCCTGAGGCTCCAAGGGGGTAGCCTCCAAAGAGGTGGAGGAGTGAACTAGAGTAGAGGGCCTAGCCGCGACCGGAGCCCACCGTGGGCTAGAGGTGGCGCGGGGTGCCGAAGGGACTCGAGTAGCCCTAGGAGAGGGGGGAGCCTATGTCTGAGGCCGTGTCTGTGGAGCGGTAGGTCCTGCTCTAGCTCTCTGTCGTAAGCTAGTACGAGCTGGTTGCTTTGTGGGCCTCTTTTTCTTCTTTGGGCAATCTCTGGCGAAGTGCCCCGAGGATCTGCAAATCCTGCACTGGTCCTGCCGACCTGCAACCTCAAATCTCTGGCGAAGGAAGGACCCATTGGGTCGCTGTAGCATGATGTGGTCATCTGAAATATTGAGGTCCTGGACAATGACCCTAACCCTGGATACCCCGTCCATCCTGACCGCCTCAGCAGCCGAAGGGGGCTCGCCAGGGAGAGGGGGGATCTCTGCCACCACACCAAACCTCTCGCCAATAACTGAAAGAAGCCGGTGATAAACTGAGGGAAGACCAGGGAACATGATGAAAACAAAATCTCCCTGCATGTCCTCTTCAACTGGGTCAAATCCCAGTTGAAAAGGAAACAAAAAGATCCTCCTGTAGCCTAGAAGTAGAAACCCGGCCTGTAGCAGGTCTCTCGTGACGTCCAGGGAATCTAGGCACACCTGAAAGAAACCCCATCCCAACCAACGAACATCCTTGAGGTGGGGGGCGAGGTCCTGAGGAAGCGTCGACAGCATCCAATCTCTAGCTTGTGACCTGGAGGGGTGTGAGCCATGAATGTGTGCGAAGAGAGTCGTGGAACACTCATGTTCGAAATCCTTTTGCAACTGCTGTAGCTCGTCTTTTGAAAAAGTGACAGTTCTCGCGGCCGGTGTGAGCGGAGACGGATTGACTAAATGGGAACCCATTCGTCAATCGAGGTGTGTTGACCGATTCAAACACAAAAAATAAAAACTCCGTCCGCTTTCCTGAAACCCAAGAGACCCCTATAAGAGAATAGGGGTAATCCAGATGAAGGAGAGAGTGAAGAAGAAGGGAGAGAGAAGAGACAGCAGGGAGGAGGGGAGAGGAGGGGAGGATAGGGGAGAGGAGGAGTGGAGGAGAGGGGGAGAAGAGGAGTAGAGGAGAGGGGAAGGAGAAGGGAGGAGAAGCAGCAGCAGGCTGCAGCGGGGGGGAAGCAGCAGCAAGTGCGTGGGGGGAGCAGCAGGCTGCAGCGGGGGGGGAGCAGCAGCAGGTGCAGGGGGGGAGCAGCAGGCTGCAGCGCAGGGGGAGCAGCAGCAGGCGCGGGGGGGGAGGAGGCTGCAGCGCCGGGGAAGGGGGCAGTGCGGGGGAGAGGGCAGGTAGGAGGGGGCAGCGAGGAGGGAGGGGGGGCTGTTGCGCAGGAGGGGAGGGGGCAGGTAGAGGGAGAGGAGGGAGGTGCTGCGCAGGAAGGAGGGGGAGAAGCAGGGTGAGGAGAGGAAAAGAGGGGGGGGGCTGTTTCGCAGGAGGGGAGAGGAGGGGTGGTGAGGAGAGGAAGAGAGGGGGAGCTGTTTCGCAGGAGGGGAGAGCAGGGGTGGTGAGGGGAGGAAGAGAGGGGGAGCTGTTTTGCAGGAGGGGAGAGCAGGGGTGGTGAGGGGAGGAAGAGAGGGGGGGCTGTTTCGCAGGAGGGGAGAGGAGGGGTGGTGAGGAGAGGAAGAGAGGGGGAGCTGTTTTGCAGGAGGGGAGAGGAGGGGTGGTGAGGAGAGGAAGAGAGGGGGGGGGGCTGTTGCGCAGGAGGGGAGGGGAGGGGTGGTGAGGAGAGGAAGAGAGGGAAGCTGTGTCGCAGGAGGGGAGAGAAGCGGTGGTGAGGAGAGGAAGAGAGGGGGGCTGTGTCGCAGGAGGGGAGAGAAGCGGTGGTGAGGAGAGGAAGAGAGGGGGAGCTGGAGCTGTTGCGCAGGAGGGGAGGGGGCAGGTAGAGGGAGAGGAGGGAGGTGCTGCGCAGGAAGGAGGGGGAGAAGCAGGGTGGTGAGGAGAGTAAGAGAGGGGGGCTGGAGCTGTTGCGCAGGAGGGGAGAGGGCAGGTAGAGGGAGAGGAGGGAGGTGCTGCGCAGGAAGGAGGAGGAGAAGCAAGGTGGTGAGGAGAGGAAGAGAGGGGGGCTGGAGCTGCGCGGAGAGGAAGAGAGGGGGGCTGGAGCTGCGTGGAGGAGAGGGAGCTGCGTGGAGAGGGAGCGAGCTGGTTGCCAAGGAGAGGAGAGTTGGGAGGAGGATAGTTGGCCACCCAACTAGGGCGCTTGTGAATGTGGTATATAAAGGGTGGAGAAACCAATGGAGGGGAGAGAAAGCCAGAAAGCAAATCCGCCAAATTTAACCTTATCCACCAAAAATAGTATATCCACTAAATTTAGCATATTCGTCAAATTTAGCTTATTGCCAAATTTAGCATATCTGCCACATTTAGCTAAGTGCCAAAAATAGGTTGGACGTGCATCAAGATGATGGAAGATGGAAGAAAAAGAGATGAGTGTGACAAAGGTGGAAAGAGAAGACATTTGTAAGAGGGAGGTTTGGTCATAGGGTGGAAAGAGAAGGTGTTTGTAAGAGGGAGAGGTAGAACTTGGACAGAGGGTGGAAAGAGAAGAGTTTTGTAAGAGAGAGGTAGAATTTGGACAGAGGGTGGAAAGAGAAGGGTTTTGTAAGAGAGAGGTAGGGGGTTTGACATAGGGTAGAAAGAGAAGGTGTTTGTAAGAGAGAGGTAGAACTTGGACAGAGGGTGGAAAGAGAAGAGTTTTGTAAGAGAGAGGTAGAAGTTGGACATAGGGTGGAAAGAGAAGGTTTTTGTAAGAGAGAGGTAGAAGTTGGACAGAGGGTGGAAAGAGAAGGTTTTTGTAAGAGAGAGGTAGAAGTTGGACAGAGGGTGGAAAGAGAAGGTTTTTGTAAGAGAGAGGTAGGGAGTTGGACAGAGGGTGGAAAGAGAAGGTGTTTGTAAGAGAGAGGTAGGGAGTTAGACAGAAGGTGAAAAGAGAAGGTTTTTGTAAGAGAGAGGTAGGGAGTTGGACAGAGGGTGGAAAGAGAAGGTGTTTGTAAGAGAGAGGTAGAAGTTGGACATAGGGTGGAAAGAGAAGGTTTTTGTAAGAGAGAGGTAGGGAGTTGGACAGAGGGTGGAAAGAGAAGGTGTTTGTAAGAGAGAGGTAGGGAGTTAGACAGAAGGTGAAAAGAGAAGGTTTTTGTAAGAGAGAGGTAGGGAGTTGGACAGAGGGTGGAAAGAGAAGGTGTTTGTAAGAGAGAGGTAGAAGTTGGACAGAGGGTGGAAAGAGAAGGTTTCTGTAAGAGAGAGGTAGGACTTGGACAGAGGGTGGAAAGAGAAGGTGTTTGTAAGAGAGAGGTAGGAGTTGGAGAGAAGGTAGAAGGAGAAGGAGTTTGTAAAACAGGATGAAAAGGGGAGGCCGTAGTTAGAGAGAGAAAGTAACACAGAGTGAAAAAGGGAGGCCGCATTTTAAGGGTGGTCATTTAGAGAGAGATAGTGGTACGGGATGAAGAAAGGTGGTCACACTTAGAGAGAGAAAGTGGCTCGGGGTGAAAAATGGAGGGCTCACTTATAGAGAGAAAGTGGCTCGGGGTAAAAAATGGAGGGCTCACTTAGAGAGAGAAAGTGACTCGGGGTGAAAAATGGAGGGCTCACTTAGAGAGAGAAAGTGACACTCGGGTGGAAAGAGAAGGACCCATTTAGAGAGAAAAATTTGGCGCCAAGGGGAGAGAGGAGGAGCCATGTAGAGAGAGAAAGTGACACTAGGGGCAGAGAAGAGGACCCTTGTAGAAAGAGAAAGTGGCCCTCACTCAGAGGGAGAAGATGTCACCAGGAAGGAGAAGGACTAGGAGGAGGTGGCATGACAGGAGGAGGAGGTGGCTCAGATGCCCGTGCAAGAGGGGGAGCAGGAGATACTTCTGCTGGTCCAGAAGTTATGGGTACCGTTCTGTTGACTGCAGCAATCAGAGGTTCCCCCGAGGTATACTCTGGAAGAAGCTTCCTTAATCCTTTAAGGTACCTACACTCAGAGGCATCATGTCCATGGATCTCACAAAATGTACAAAATGAGGTAGAAGTAGGTACCTTTCGCTTGGAGGGGCACTCCCAGTAACCATGGTTAGAACCCTTGCATTCGGTGCACCAAAGGCCACTTCGAATTTGGGCCTCAAAGGACGATTGGCCATCCACCTTTATTCTATCTTTCAGGCCTTCTTTGATTTCTTCTAACTCCTTCTTGAGTTGCTGCCATGCGGATGATCCCTCCTCTCTTGGGAGTTGGGTGGTCGTATTCGTTGATGAGGCAAAGCTTAACTGTGACCGTTCCATCTTGACAGCTTCTTTTAGGAAGTCTTGAAGTGAGGCATGTTCAGGGAGTTTATCCACCAACCTTATAGCAATGGAAGGGGGTAATGCTTTCAAAAACCATCCCTTCATAACAGCATCATTAGGTGGCACAGACATCTTTGCCGCCAAGACCCTCATCCTTGTGTACATCTCAGAGATGCTTTCTCCAGGCTTCATGGTGTCAGTGGACAACTCTTGGACAATCATGTGTTCGAATTTTTCCAACTTGAAAGTGCGTAAGAATTCCTCCCTTAGGTCTGTCCACGTCTGGAAGTGGTCCGGAGGAAACTGACTGTACCATACATCCGCTGCATCCTCCAATGACGAAGGAAAGATGTGAAGGAACGCATGCTCATTCTCCACACCTTTAGCTTTACATGCTGTGAGGAACTTCCTCACATGAGCTTCCGCATCCTCATGGAGGTGGCCTTTGAACTTTTGAGTCTTCACGTGGACCTTGTTGAGTAGCTCAAGAAGTCTAGCTCTGTCTGGGGGACTGAGAACGGCCATCCCCACTCGAGAGGTTGGAGAAGATGCAAGAGTTGGAGGGAGTCCTGATGGGGCTGTAATGAGTGTCGGTGTTCCCAAGGAGGAGACCACCCCGACAACTCCTCCTGTGGAGGACCACAATGGGGAAGTCACTACTGATGTAGTCATAGAGGGAGTGTACCCAGATGGTAGCGCGTAAGTGGGGGGTCTCGGTGTTGCAGAGGGAAAGGGTGAGAACATGGAAGATGTGGGGGTGAAAGAGGATGGGGGAGCATTTGGGAAAGAAAGGGACGGAGCTGAAGTCATGGATGAGTAGGCAGAAGGGAAGGAAGGAGGTGGTGGAAAAGGCAACACCGGTGTGGATGGAAAGGGAGGTAAAGGCATGGCCGGAGCAAAAGTACCCCCCAATGGAATAGATGTAGAAGAAGGATTAGCTAGGAGCCCGGAGCTATGCATAACAGATGAGGTCGCAGCTTGTCCACAAGAGGTTGAGGCAGGAGCAGATGGAGTCACCACTCCGGTAGAAGAGGTGGTTGATGAAGACATCGTTGCAGGAAGAGAAGAGGGGCTTCCTTGACCTTGATGAGTCCCTGAGGAGCCCTCGTCCTTAGTACCCTCTTCTTTCACCTGTTCTCCGCTTTGCACTTCTTCTTCTCCGGAGTCCGGATCTGACCACCAGGGTCCCTGTTGGTCCAAGTCAATGAGAGTGTCGATGAAGTTACTTGCTCTGGCTACTGCTCCAGTGGGCTCACTTTGTGCTCGAGTTGAGGGCTTCGCAAACTTACGTCGCACGTAATGCTTCTTGTACCTAGTTTGGTCTGCCGGAAGTCTTTTCTCCACTCTCCTCAAGTACCTCCTAGTTCTCTCACTAGCTCCTTCAAAGGTTTCAGTACTACTCGGCATAAGACCTCTCTCTAGGACCCTAGATCACGACTTCTCTCGTGCTACTCAATACCAGCAGTGTCCCACCGTGATCGCCATAAACTGTTTGAGGGGAGGGGTTCCTATCCTTCCGGAGGTGTTACCGGAGGCCAAAGGCCACTGGTGTGAGAAGCATGAGTTGTGCAATGCTCTAATGCAATGGATCGTGCAGAGCGCACCGTGCAGTAGTGTGCGAGTGTCGTATGCTATACTGCAGTGAACGACGACGTAAGAGTGCACTATGCTAAGTGACAATCACCGGTGAACTCCACAACATAAGCAAAATAAGAGAATCCTACACTGGTGAACAATCCCCATATCCGGAAGAGACAAGAGAGATGAGAAAGTGACCGAATTGGCCAATGTACATATCACTGGACGTGTCCCCAGGTCACAAGTCGCAAGTCACAAGAATACACAAGTCGCAAATCACCAGAATACACAGGTCTATCCCCATAGTAGACAAAGGGTACACACAAATCTCTCACATTCGCTCCTTGGCGAGCTCGTAGCTCTAGCCTCTATCTCTCCTCACTCTCCTCCTTTCGCTCCCGTGCCGAATGCCGAATGCTGAATGCCGCCCCTTTCTCTCTCCCTTCTCCTTCATCTTCATCCCCCGCCTTGGAGGGTCCCTTCTTCGCTGAGAATCTCCCCTCTTTCTTCCCATTGGTCATCCTCTTATCTCCTTAGCTGTTGAGAATAGCCGTTGCGCCGCTGGCTCTCTTGATGGCTTCGGCGACTCCCTGACTCGCCAGCCTGATGGTATAAATTCTCCATGTGCAGGTGAGCTGGTTCACCGCACCTCTTGATGGCTTCGGCGACTTTCTGACTCCCTGACTCGCCAGCCCGATGGTGTAAATTCTCCATGTGCAGGTGAGTTGGTTCACCGCACCACTGCACCACTGTATCACTGAACCACTGTGTAATATAAATACTCCTGACTGCTCCATGTGCTAAGCTCACTCTCCGTGTGCGCAGCTCTTGATGACCTGTGGTTGACATGTGTCGACCTGTGGTTGACCTGTGTCGACCTGTGGTTGACCTGTGTCGACCTGTGGTTGACCTGTGTCGACCTGTGGTTGACAGCCTCGGACAGTACTCCTGGATGAACCCGTGTGATCGCGTGGCTAACTTGTGTTGACACATGGTCAACATGTGGTCAACAGATGTCGTCATGTGGTCAACGCCTGTCGACAGGTGGTCGTGTGATAAGGTAACACATAGGGTTCACTTGGATTCAGAGGGGAGTCTCCGTCAGATTATCTGGGATGCCAGTTGGGTTGGACATCTCTCCGGCACAACAATTCCATCTTTGGGAGTTCAGCCAGACTTGACCTTGCATCCAGAGTTGTGGTTGTAAACCAGGTATTGTTGGCCACTGCTTGGTTTGTTTGCTCATGTTGGTGCAAATCTAGTGGTTGTATCGCTCAGCTCATGAGACCTATCAGGAACTTCCTATGGAGCGGTTTAGATGGCACCTCAGATGTTGTAGCCAGGGTGGCTTGGAAGACCCTCATTCTTTCCACAGGAGAAGGGGGTCTCAATATTATTGACCTGAGCTTGCAGTGTATGGCCTTGCTCTGCAAGTTTGTAGTACGTGGATTGATGCCTGGATAGGAGCCCTGGAAGGATTGTTTCTCACACAGCATTCAGTCTTGCATCCCTTCTCATGGGGGAGATTGGTTGGACAGCAGCAGATGGATATTTACTTCAGCCCATCTCAAATCCCCCCCTTCGATAGTGAACGAGGGCTTCTCCAAAACCTCTAGAGCTGCTCCTCTCCCCGTGAGCTGCTGCCCCCCCCCCCTCTCCCTCTCTCAGCCAGCCCCCTCTCCCTCTCTCTCCCTCCCCCTCACCCTCGCTGCCCACCCTCTCCCTCCCCTTCGCCAGCCCCCTCTCCCTCCTCCCTCCCTTCCTCCTCCCCGCTCTCCTTCTCCCCCCTGCCAGCCCACCCGCCCCCTTCCTCTCCCTCCTCACCCTACCTCTCCCCACCCGCTGCCCTCCCTCCCCCGCCCCCTCCCCCACCTGCTTCCCCCCCACCCCCTCCCTCCCTCTCCCGCTGCCCCCCCACCCCCTCCTCCTCCCCCGCCCCTTCCCTCCCCTTCCCACTGCCCCCCCGCCCCCTTCTCCTCCCCCACCCCCCCCCTTTCCCCCCCGCCCCCTCTTTCTCCCCCCTCCTCCCTCCCCTCCCCCGCCCCCTCCCTCCCCCGCCCCTTCCCCCACCCTTACTCTAACCCCCCCGCCCCCTCCCTTCCTAACCTGCCCCCTCCCTTCCTCTCCCTCGCCCACCTTCTCCCTCCCCACCTTCAGCCCCCTTCCTCCCTCCTAACCCACCCCCTCCCTCCCTCCTAACTCCCCCCTCTTTTCCTCCTCTCCATCCCTTCCCCTCTCTCCTACCCTCTCCTTTTCTCCTCCTTCCTACGCCCGTTTCAGGGCATCCTGGGCAGTAATTTCACGGACGGAGCTTTAATAGTGTTGGAATCGGCCTTTTCACTTCGATTGGCAAATGGATCCCCATTCAGCCAATCTCTGTCCACTTCCACCGGCCGTGAGAAACATCATTTTTTCAGAGGACGAGTTGTAGCAGCTCAAGAAAGATGTGGAATTAGAGGGCTCCACATCACTTTTCGCCCGCACCTTTGGGTCACATCCTTCCAAATCACAGGCTAGAGACTGGATGTTGGCGGCGTTACCAGGAGATCTCGCACCACACCTCAAGGATTTTGACTTCTGGGACGTGGATTCTTCCAAGTGATTTTCGACTCCCACGAGTCCACAGCCCTTGTTCTCAAAGCTAATCCCCTGGCTTTGGGTTCGAGGAGGATTTTTCTTTTGCCCTACACCTTGGGCTTCGATCCGGTCGAGAAGGACAATCAGGTCACATCACTGTTCATCAGGTTTCCTAGTCTTCCTTAGGTTTACCATCGACTTCTTGCTACTATCGGAGCAACTTTCGGAGTGGTCACTGAGATTCCCCCCCCTTCCTGGCATGCCTTCTTCCTCGACAGAGGCAATCAGAGTGGACGGGGTGCCTCGAGTTAGGGTCATTGTCTCTGACCCTAACATCTCAGATGACCACATCATGATTCAGTGTCCAGATGGCTCTCTTTCGATAGAGAATTGAGATTGTAGGTAGACAGGATCAGAGCAGAATTTGCAGGACCCTTGGGCACTTTGCTAGAGATTGCCCAAGGAAGAGAAAAAGACACAAGAGGTCTTCTGGTGCGGCTCCTTCACATACTACCCCGTCTGCACTCCCCTGCGGCATGTACCACGCACTCCAAGACTACCAGGAGCAACAGGGCACCCTGCTTTGCGCACCCCAGGACCACGTTGGAGAGCGGTCAAAGTGGCTCCTTTACCTTAGGAGGAGACCCTTGATCCAGTTCAGACAGATGCCATCCAGACTCCAAAGGTGGATGCTGTTGTAGCCCCAGATGCTACAGTTCCACATCAGGAGGGGACTTCAGATGCACCAGCCCCAATCATTTTCATTTCTGATCACGAGGGGGCTACCGATACTTCTCCCCCTCACACTGTTCATGCCACAACTAAGGGAGTGTTTGCACACATGAGGACTACAGATCCTTCTTCAGCCCAACCACAGGCCTCCTCAGCTCCCAGCTCCAGATCTGCTCATAGAGGCCTAGCAGGTCCTTCTTCTCCTTCCTCCACGAGTGTAGTTCTTCTTCGCACTCCTCGGCCAGACTTGCTTCTCAGGAACTCTTTTTCGAACTGGCTGATTCGGCGACTTTCATGGATGATGAGGAGTTTGTGCCCTCCACCTTAGGGGTCCCGGTCATTGGGATTCCTTTTGACAGGGCCTCCCCCTTAGCAGGTGTAGGGATTCTTTCACCTGTTGAGTTTCCTGCCCTCAACAGGAGTGTTTTGGCCCAGGGGAAGTTGGTCTCCTCTACTAGGTCGGGTAAGCCTTTTCATCCAGCATCCTCCCGTCGATGAGGATAGTCAGCTAGAACATACAGGGCCTAGGCGGAGCTCCACACTATCGCTGTAGGCAGCTGACCCGGAATCAGCTTCATCCAAGTGTTACTGGAGGTGCTCTAAGTCTGGCAAACTGCTTTCTGGTCATACTTTTTGGTCGCCTGCCTTGGGCACCAGGGGGGACACTTCTATTTCAGTTTTGCAGTCGGTTCTCCCCTTGGTTGTTGGACACGAAGTCATTATTCCCTCTAGAGCTCAATGGATTATTGTCTTGATTTGAGGGTGTAAGATTGGTTTCCTTAACTTGTATGCCTCCAATATTAGAGGGGAACATGTCTTTATGTGGAAGGATTTGCTCTCCTAGGCCCCCATTGCGGATTCATGGGTGATTGAAGGGTCGAATGAGAGAGAGAGTGCAGGTATCAAAGGGTCGCAGAAGAACACTCGTCACGTTAAACTTAGATAAACCAAAAACAAAGGAGTACAAGGTACAAGTACCTAGACCTAGGACTAAGTGTCCTATGTGGCCTAGAAAGCACTAACACTGTAAGTGCCTTTATTTATGCGTACAAGGCACATACCATGGCTTATAGGGCATCACTAGAACCATCAGGAGATGGCCTACAAACCCCCCTCTATGGGATGGGCTGAAGTACTCTGGAAACGTCTCAGAATACCTGGTATTTTCTGGTCATGGTGGCACATGTTCATCCAAAAGGATATAGCCACCTATGAATGTACAAGGGATGTCAGATCATGTAACAAAGGGAACCAAGTGTAAAGCCTGTCAAAAGACTTCGAACTTGGGACGAGGAAGTGCCTTTGTAAACATATCTGCTATGTTGTCCTCTATGGGAAGATAGTATAACTCTCTCTCTCCTGCTGACAACCACTCTCAAACATAATAATAATGAACTTCAATATGCTTGGTATGCGCATGAAACACTGGGTTACACACAATGGCCAAAGAACTCTGGCTGTCAGTGTAGACAATAGTGGAGGATGTCTGGCGAATACCAAGATCTGTAAGTAACTGTCGAAGCCAAACGCACTCTACTGTAGCGGTGAAAGCTGCCCTGTACTCAGCCTCACAGCTAGATGTGGCAACTGTTGGTTGCTTCTTGCTGAGCCAAGAGATACATGAATTGCCAAGCAAAAAACAATTGCCAGTATGTGACACTCTGGTGTCGAAACATCCTGCCCAGTCACTATCCGTGTAAGCATGCATGGTAAGTGAACCCTGATCACCATAGAAAATCCTAAGTGCCTCTGAGATATCTGAAGACTCTCTTCACTGCCTACCAATGCTGTGAACTGGGCATGTGCATGAATCTGGTGAGAACCTCAAAGCCAGGAGGTTGTGTGACATAGACTTCTTTCTGCAGATCCCCATGAAGAAAAGTAGTCTTGATGTCAAGTTGGTGCACTTGCCAATGATGATGGGCTGCAATGGCAATGACACATCTAATGGTAGTAATCCTGGATGTGGGAGTAAATGTCTCCTCAAAGTCAATGCCTTGTTATTGGGCATACCCTTTTGCAACAAGATGGGCTTTGTATTGATCTATGCTTTTCCTTTTTAATTTGTAGACCCACCTAGTTCCAATGGCATGCTTGCCTGGAGGGAGATCTACTAATTCCCATGTGTCATTTTTAGCAATGGAATGTAACTCAGCTCTCATTGCATCCATCCACTCTTTGCTGTCAAAAGCATCTTTATGACACAGAGGTTCTTCATTGCAAGCTGTAGCAAGGAGTGCAAACTCAAGAAAGTGACCATGCTGTCTATTCCCTGATCTTGTCCGAGCAGCAAAAGGCTGATCTTGTTTGCTGTCCCTCAATGTATCAAGAAGCCATCTGGGAACTTGCCTTTGCTGTCTATTGACAGCTCTTTCTTCAATGACTGCATCATGAATAGTGGGATCATTTTGTGCCGGAAAAGAAACCTACAAATCACATGAGGTTGTGGCTGATTATTGCTTAGTGGAGGGCCTGCAGGAGGCTCATGTTGCTGGTCAAAGTCCTCTTCTGAGGATGGTAGAGGTAACCAAGATTCAAAGGCATCAAAGATGTCAACATCTGGCTTAGCTTTGCAGTCCACAAGAGGAGAAGCTGAATGTTCAGCAAAGATTACATCTCTACTGACAATAATCTTCCCAGTATTTGGTTGGTATAACCGATACCCTCTGCTCTCCTGGCTGTAACTAATAAATGTGCATTTGATTGCCTTGTCATCAAGCTTATGTCTCAGCTGAGATGGTACATGAACATATGCAAGAGACCCAAAAACTCTCATGTGTGAAAGTGAAGGCTTCCTACCTTTCCATGCTTCATAAGGTGTAACAGTCTTCAATGCCCGTGTAGGTGATCTATTCAGGACATAGTTGGCACACATCACTGCATCAAGCCAAAATTTATTGGGCAAAGACTTGGCCTTAAGCATGCATCTGGCCATCTCCATTCTGGACCTGTTTTTCCTTTCAGAAACGGGATTCTGCTGAGGAGTGTAGGGAGTAGTGCATGAGTGAATAATGCCCCGTGAAGACAAAAATGCATCAAACTCCTTAGACAATACTCTCCCCCCCTATCTGTGTTGAGGGTGACAAGCTTGCATCCTGATTCATTCTCAACCATATTCAGCCACCTCTGAAAGCATAAGAAAACTTCATATTTGGCTTTTAAAGGATATATCCAGCAATATCTTGTGAAATCATCAATGAGAGTCATGAAATATTTGTACCCTCCAATGGCATTTGTCCTCAATGGGCCACAGACATCACTATGCACTAGCTGCAATTTCCTTTGTGAGAGTTTTGGACAATTCTTGTGAAAAGGAAACCGATGCATCTTACCCAAAAGACAACCCTCACACACATGTTTGGAAACTGTGTGAGTTTGAGGTACATCATTTGCCATCTGCTATGAATGTAGCTTTGCAAGAGCCCTATAATTGAGATGGCCCATTCTCTCATGCCAAAGATGAGTTTCAGCAAGCTGTGAATCTGAAATAGCCAATGCTTCAATAGAAAGTGCAGCTGAGTGATGATCAAGGTGATAAAGCCCCTTTTGCAAAGTGCCAGTGAGAACTATGGCATTGTCATCATGAAGATCATAAACCAGGCATCTGTAGCCATCAAAAATAACTCTGAAACCTGAAGTGGCAATTGCTGAAATTGAAATCAAGTTGACTTCAATTCCAGGCACAAAAAGAACATTTGTCAAAGTAACAGGATGGCTTGAAATGGATGTGAGCTGCACATCTGCAATTTCTTTTATAGCATATGAAGCATTATTAGCACATGTGACAGTCCCCCCTGGAGGTGCATCAGCTAAAGAATGAAACAACTGTCTGCAAGATGTGACATGCTTGGAAGCACCACTATCAAAGTACCAGGACTGAGCATCATTAGCAGCAAAGAATGCATCAGCTTTGGAGGGATCAAATGAGCAATGGACAGCCCATGCCCAATCATCCTGAAGAGCATGTGCATGTGAAGCATCTTCTGGCTCATGGGATTCAATAGCATGAGAGGCATTAACTGTCAATCCTGCTTTCTTTTTGTCCGAAGCAATGCGCTTCCTGCATTCTGAAATGTCATGTCCAGGCTTGCGACAATAGTTGCATCTTTTCTTCTTTGACTTATCTGCTGTATTTTTAGATGCATGGGAGGAATTGCAGCTGCTATCCGCAGATTTTGGCTTGCCCATAGGCTCGGAGGCCTTGCCTCTTCCTGTCTGCTGTGAAGCAAATGCATGATCAGGAATAATGGCTTGTCTATTAGCTCTACTTTGCTCTTCCTGCAAAAGCAAAGTCACTAGCTCATCAAAAGAATAGTGGTCTGGATTACCCATGGCCACTAATTGAAGGGTTGTAGCAAACCCTTGATATGTATCTGGTAGTCCATTCAATGTGGTACTGACAAGCTGTGAATTTGGCACCACCTCATCAATGTTGGCAAGCTGTTCCATGAGGTCCTTGACCTTTGTCAGGTATGCATCCATAGACTCATCTTCATTCATACTGACTTCCTGTAATTTCCTTCTCAAATATGCAACACGAGCTTCATTGCGAATCTGATAGAGAGAAGCCAATTTATCCCAAGCATCCTTTGCTGTCCTACAAGACCGGATGTGTGGAATAACGATTCTCTTGCATGATAAAGCAATGCATGAATGTGCATTTGCATCTCTTGCATCCCATCTTGACTGTTCTTGAGTTGGAAGAGCAGCATCAGGAGTGCTAGAGGAAGAGGCATCAGGAGTAGTACCCCCTGCAGAAGGACCAGCAGTAGAGGCAACCACTGTAGCATTGGCTGGCCTCAGATCAGCCCCAGAAACAATATTCCACAAATGCTTTGCAACAAGAATATGTTTCATGAGATAAGACCACATCGGATAGTTGGTGCCATCCAACTTATCATCTTCACGAAGAACTCCAAATAAATCTTGATTGTTCCCAGCCATAGCAAATGTGATACCCTGAAAAAGACCTGAAAACCAAAAAGCCTCAAGGCTATCACTGCAAAAAGCTGGCTGTCCAAAAATGACAGCAAATATCTGCAAATTTCTGACCTAAATCAAAGGGCAAATGCAGATCTGACCCAAATGTGACTGTGGCAGGCAATGTTCACTGCAAAAACAGTAAATCTGGCAAAAGCCCCAAATTTATTGAGGGCAAATAGGCCAAAAAGAGGGCAAATACAAAAAAGCCCCAAATTTTGCTGAAATTTTTGCAAATGTGACCCAATGTATGCAAATCTGACCCAATGTATAGCCTCAAGGCTTTAAACTGCAAAAGTATGATTTACTTTCCCAAACACCAGCTGAAATTGAGCTCCCAACACAAAAGCCCCAAATTTTGTTGACTTGAGTGATGACGTGGCACAATGTGACAGTCCTGAACCTGAAATTAACTGAAAACTTCAATTTTTGGAAAGATTTCAGTTGTCAACCTTGTCCAAAATATTGTACTGACAGGTTGAAGGTCCAAATGTCAAAAGCCCTAAATTTTCCTGTTGGAAATTAGGGTTTGATAGTCAAATACTGTCACAATGCAGTAGGTTCAGCAAAGGGGAGGCTGTAGGATCCTGTAGAGAGCAAATTGGACAACTCTAGAGAGGCTCCTAAATAACTCGCGTGGAGTAGGCGCCTGCTGTAGATGAGCATTCGCCACTTGGAGGTGCCTTGAAATAGAGTCTAGTGCAGATTGCGAGCTGAAAATTTGTATCCAGCTGGTCGGCTAGCCAGTAGAAGTACCTGCAATGGAGATAGAGTTTCCAGCAGAGCAGCAGCAGCAAGTCGAGGTGAAGGAGCAGCTACATGATGGCTAGAACTGCCTCAAAAGGCTTTGAGCTAACGATGTAGCTGCTGGAAATCCCTGAAGAGTGTCCTAGACAGATCGCGATCTGCTGTAGAAGTAGCCCGAAGTGAAAAGACAGCCGTACAAGGCCTAACCTAGCTGATGGAGATCTGCGAAGTGGTGTGGACAGACGCCTGTGAAGTCGCCGATGAAAAACTCCTAGAAGTCCCTGGAACAGCAGCTGCAGGAAACGTACGGTATCTGTACTTTATTGTACGGACTGTACGGAGAAATGGCACAGGATAGTAGATCTGTTGAACGATGGAGCAGGTACAGCACAATACATCAGGTGTACGGGCAACTAGTACGATCTGTACGGAAAGGGTGCTTGGGAACAGGTACAGCACTGTACGGCAGGTGTACGGGCAACTAGTACTATCTGTACGAAAAGGGTGCACAGGAAGAAGATCCTAGCTCTGATACCACTGAAGGGTCGAATGAGAGAGAGAGTGCAGGTATCAAAGGGTCGCAGATAAAGTGGCTGACGAGCAATTTCCTCTCTGGAGGAGGGAACTTCCCCTAGTTCGGTATCAGGGATCTTCCCCTGGTACAGAACTTAGGACTCCCTTGGCCAGATGGCATGCTCAGGGGGTTGTGGGATATTGGTTCAGGGGAGGTGTGGAGATGTCAGAGGAGGAGATCAGAGATAGACACGGACCACTTGGACAGATTGCTGCCACCAGATTATTGATCATGAGAGCTATTCCGCAGGAGTGGAGGGATACGCTTACAGATCCAGCCTATGTTCATCCCATCTCTACTTGGTCAGGTTGTTTTAGTGAGGCTGGGCTATGCATTGGAGTTCGTTTAGGACCGGCACCATTTACTTATTTTGAGTCGGACTCCTCTCACAGATTGTATCCCACTCAGCCACTGGATCGACAGGAGCTCCTTTGGCAGAGGGTCAGGGTCATTGGTTGCCTGAGTAAGGAATGGGCCACAGATCCCTCCAGGTTGACCATTGCAGAGGATCCTAGATGGAGACTATGGATTTTTCAGGGTCGACCTCTCGTGGAGCTCGACTAGGTGAGTGGATGTGGCCTGCTCCGGTGACAGGCGGCCGTCCTCTTCCCTTCTTCCAGTACTCGACGAGGGCAGGTTACAGGCTTTAGCAGAGAGACTCTCATCACCGACCATCAGCTTCTCAGCATTGGCATTCACAGGGACTTACTGCAGAGCTCTTGCTGAACTACTGGACTCATTTTTGGGGCATTAGTAGAGCCAGGAAAGTATCCTATTTTCTTTGGCTCACTATACATAGGGGTATACCGGTGGGTACATGGCTTCAGCAGATGGGTAGACCCTCCTTGTGTATGCGTTGTCAGCTTGCAGAGGAATCTAGTAAGCATTGTTTATGGAGCTGCCCTAGCTCTAGAGTGGTATGGGCAGGTATTTTCAGGTTGTTCTCATATGTTACATCCGAGTCCTTTCTGATGACATGGGGTGCTGCCCTATGGGGGAGAGGATCTGGAGCCTTTGCTCTCTTTGAGTCAGAGCCAGGAGACCACGGTTTCTTCATGCAGCGTCGCCAGAGACGGGGTCCGACTGATGTCAGCATCATGGAGCCGCAGGATTTACTTTTGTTACCTGTACCTGCTCAGGATTTCATGCCTACTTCACCTGCAGGGATAGCCTGGGAGGTGATTTCCAGCATCACTCTATGGCGGATATGGTGTTCGCGATGCTCTTTTGTCCTTGGGGGCCATTTATGCACGGAGGCTGACACTCTTGCTTCCATTTGGGCGGAGATTATCTTCACTCTCAGGAGTCAGTGGGAGCGGTGTACAGGCACCTCTTTGGCAGCTCGTGGGAGACTTCTATCCTTCATGAGGACATGGGACTGCTCATTATTTTTTCATTTGACCCCTTTTGGGATGTCGTGGCATTTTAGACCACCACCATGGCTTTTTGGCCACATTGTTGAGGCTAGGGATAGAGTACTTTCTCTCCCACCTGTTGTATGATTTGTTTTGAATAGAATATATCACTTTTCTCTAAAAGGGTTGCAGAAGAACACCCGTCACATCAAACTTAGATAAACCAAAAACAAAGGAGTACAAGGTACAAGTACCTAGACCTAGGACTAAGTGTCCTAGGTGTCACATAGGACTAAGTGTCCTATGTGGCCTAAAAAGCACTAACACTATAAGTGCCTTTATTTATGCGTACAAGGCACATACCATGGCTTATAGGGCATCACTAGAACCACCAGGAGATGGCCTACAGTGATTGGAGGTGACTTTAACATGGTTGAGTTACCGTCAGACAAAAAAGGGGGTAGAGAAGGAGGACTTAACTCTTTGGAGAAAGCAGCTTGGGATGCCTTCCTTTTTCACTACTGTGGCAGAGATACTTGGTTGGACGATGCCTTTCTTATTCAGCCATAGTCCCTCCTGTTCTCTTGGTCGAACAGGAGGCAGCAGATGCCTATTCATGCACGTATTGACAGATTCTATGTAGACGATTGGGCACTTGACAGAGGTGGATCGATATGCATTGCTGCTATGATTTCCACTTCAGACCACTTTCCTATTGTGCTGGCTATCTCAGAGCCTCACTTGAGAGGCCAATCTGCCAACATCAGGATTCCAGATGCCTTGTACACAGAGGAGGACCTTACAGAGGCAACCCTGCAGATATGGGTTTCTCATGTCCAGGGTGGGAAGCCATTGCCATCACAGGTAGCTGCTGCCCTTTATGGTATTAGCGACTTCTACCTCTCAGTTGCTCATACCAGGAGACGAGATATTCTCAGACGTGAGATTGGTGTTCGCTAGCAGTTGGCAGCTTTGCAGAGGGAAGAGCAGAAACGGCCTTCAGATGCTTGGATTCAGGAGCGCCTTGCTGCAGCAAGGTCTCATCAGCAAGTATTGCTTGATCAGAGAGCAGAGTATGTCTTTCATGCACGGGAGTCCTTCTGGATTCAGATGGGTGGCAGAGTCAATAAACACTTTTTCTCTACTCTTGGCCCTAGACATAGTAGAGAGAGTGTATCCCAACTTATTGACTCACATGGGGTTTTATAGACAAATCCTAATGATGTCTTGCGCATAGCTTCATATTTTTATGCCCCCCTTCTTACTGCTGATCCTGAGACACAGGATAGAGAGGATGCTAGACAGGTTATTTGGTAGAGCATCCCTTTGTTGGTGAAACCGGATATGCATGTTTTGCTTGATGCACCTTTCACCAACACAGAGTTCAGGACTGCACTTTCAGCCCTTCACAAGGGCAAGTGCCCAGGTTCGGATGGCCTTACCCCCTCTTTTTTCATTGCATTCTGGGATATGATTGGAGACTACATTACTTCAGCCCTGCAGGGTATTTGGGACTCTGGTGAGATGCCCGGGTCGCTTACAGAAGGTCTCATCTACCTTATCCCGAAAGAAGCTTGCAGAAATCTAGTGTCCCAGTGGAGGCCTATCACACTTCTAGGGACTTGTCACAAAATTCTGGCCAAGGCAATCAGCCTCCGATTGCAGCCCCTTCTCCCAGATCTTATTCATGATACTCAGACGGGATTTGTGCATGGCAGAAGTATTTTTGATAACATTTTCTCTTTCTGGGAAGCCTCAGAGTGGGCCATGCAGAGCGGCCAGAATCTAGCCATTCTACTTTTGGATTTTGAGAAAGCTTATGATAGAGTAGATTGGGGTTTTTTGGACGGCACCCTTCTATGTTTTGGCTTTACTGATGCTTGGATCAGAGATGTTTCCTCCTTGTACAGATCAGCCCATAGCCAAGTACTTATTGGTGGGGTAAGGGGTGAGAGATTTCAGATTTCCAGATCGATTCGTCAAGGATGCCCCCTTGCTCCTTTCCTTTTTTTGTTCGTGGCCGAAGCTATGAGTATCTATGTTAGATCTCAAGCTGACATCATTGGGCTGAGACTTCCCATTAGAAGGAAAGAGGAGTTACTTGACAGTGAGTTGGCAAATGACACAGCAGTTTACTTGGATGCCTTTTCACAAACGCTCACTTCTTTCGGGACAACATTGGATTTATTTTGCTTGGCGACAGGGGTGCAGATAAATTGGCATAAATCCAATGGCTTTTGGATCAGTGATGAGGACACTCCAGTTTGGGGCTTGACATAGGATTCACTTGGGTTCAGAGGGGTGTGCCTGTCGGGTATTTGGGCTGCCAGGTCGGCTTGGATATTTCTTCCATGCAACAGTTTGCTCCCGTGTTGGAGAGCATCAGGAGGAAGCTCCTTTTTTGGAGCTCAGCCAAGCTGGATCTTGCCTCTAGAGTTGTGGTGGTCAACCAGGTCCTCTTGGCCATGGCCTGGTTTGTTTGTTCTTGCTGGTGCTATTCTAGGGACTGCATCACTCAGCTCAGGAGACCGATCAGAAATTTTCTTTGAAGTGGGCTTGATGGCACAGCAGATACCTTAGCCAGGGTGGCTTGGGAGACCCTTATCCTCCCTACACAGGAAGGGGGTCTCAATATTATTGATCCAGATTTACAGTGCAGAGCTTTACTATGCAAGATGGTGGTGTGGGGACTTATGCCAGGGCAGGAACCGTGGAAGGCCTTTCTTATTAGCAACATACAGAGGTGCACACCTTATTCAGGAGGAGACCGGATGAGCAATATTAGGTGGATCTTCACCACAGCACACCGCAGATCACCTTCGTCCCCCCCTCTCATGGTTGCCATTCTGAAAGCATGGGCCAGTTTCAGGTTCACTCTTCGGAGGATTCCTCCTTCCTATTATGAAGAGATTGATAGGCAACCCATCATGTGGAATAACAGTATTTTAGATGATCATGGCAGACCACTTGGTGCCTCACTCTACATGCAGTGGTCCAGGTGGGAGAGGGGACCTGCATCATCTTTGGGGTCTTGGAAAGCTTTCCGCAGGCTTCCAAAGGAGACCAAGTCTCAGTTGACAGGACATCTCAGAGGGAGTGTAGGGAGGATCTTGCAGATTGAGGCAGCCCTTCCAGAAGAGTGGTTAGACACAGATGATATGCCACTCACTTGCTCCACTTGGGCAGGTACTTTTACGAGAGGTGGTGTTCCGCTTCAGGTTTTGGCCTTTCGAGATGCACAAGAGGATGCTTTAGTTTTTACTATGCAGGATGGTGGCAAATTGCTCAGATCCACAGAGGACATCTTGCTTGAGTCTGCTTTTCAGCCTATCAGGGTTGTAGGTCTTTTGGTGTAGGGATCAGATTCAGAGCGGTTCCTCGACCCAGACCCCCGACTACTCTCCACCGGGTCTTGGAGGCTTTGGCTCTACGGGGGAGTTCCCATTAGGTGTTTGCAGTGGGACCCTGGAGAGTGGGAGTGGATTGACGCAGGGCATCGGGAGAAGAGCATCCCCTTCTTTCGTTACATGGTCAGTAATGCGAGGAGATTTCAGCTCAGTAGTAGAGGTTGGAGACCTTCCAGAGTTCCTTATTGGGAGACATTTGATATCACTGTGGATCTGCAGAGGTGCTTCTGGAGGAGACTCTGGAAATCCCACAGGAATAGAAAGATCACTCTCTTCTTTTGGCTTTCTATCCATGGTGGGATTGCAGTGAACCTTTAGAGATCCAGGTTCGGAGCCGACCCTACTTGCCCTCGTTGCCTCTCTGCTTCGGAGACTATTCAGCATTGTTTATGGGATTGCACACAGGCGAGGATGATTTGGATGGGAGTAGCTAGGATTTTCAGTCACTTTGCCCACTCCCTATTCTTTATGACATGGGGCTCAGTGGCTTGGCTTTCTCTTACAAGGCCTCAGGTATTCTATGAGAGACTTGACTCCTCTCGGGCCATTTTGGTTCGACGTCATCAGATTGAGTCCTGTTCGTTGGATGTGGTACCACACCTTTCTTTTACAGATGTACATGCCTTTGTGGATACTTCTTGGGAGATTTTAGCAAGCATAGCATCCTGGCATATCTGGAGAGCCAGATGCACACAGGCTATGGAGGCTACTTAGGTTCATCCCTCACACACTTTGGCTAGTATCTGGACAGACATCTGGACAGACACCGTACATACTTTGATGGCCATATGGATGAGTATACAGGGAGACTCCCGTGCAGCCTCAGCTAGGAGGGCTTCTTTCTTTAGGGAATGGAAGGATCTCCTTTCTTCTCTGAGACTCCTACAGGGTTGAGGTGGCACTTTCAACCTCAGCCTTGGTTGTTTTCCACCTCACTTTGAGGGGGTTTTATTTATCCTCATGATTTCATGATGTTGTATTTCCGGTCAGAGTTTGCTCTAGCAAGTTTCTTTCTTACTTGATAGAAGTCTCTTTTTTTGAAAAAAAAAATCCCCCCCTCCCCCTCTCATGGCTGCTATTAAGCTTGGGGCTGCTTCTGAAACACACTTCGCAGAGTTCCTCTCATGGCTGCAACCAGTCATGTGGAATGACTCGATTTTGGATCATCATGGCAGGCCACTTGGAGTATCACATTATATGCCGTGGTCTAGATGGGAGAGGGGACCTGCCTCTACTATAGGCGCTTGGCAAGCCTTTATGAGACTTCCAGAGGATCATAGACTTCTAGCAGTTGGCCACCTCAGAGGGAGTGCACTCAGGATACAGCAGATATAGGCAACCATTTCGCCAGAGTGGATTGACACACATGACATGCCGCTTACAGAGTCCACTTGATAGGGAGTGTTCTCAGGGACAGGCATTCCGTTACGGATCATTGCATTGCAGGATGCACATGAGGATAACCTTATCTTTAATGTTCAGTCGGGAGGCAGACTTATCAGATCTTCTGATGATATTCTTTTGGAGGTTGCATTTCAGCCTGTCAGGATTGCAGGATTCATGGAGTGGGGCAGGGACTCGCAATGGAATCTTGACCCTAATCCTATTCTCCTTGCACTGGGGTCTTGGAGACTCTGGTTGTATGGTGGTTCCCCTATTAGGTTCTTGCAATGGGACCCAGGGGAGTGGGAATGGATTGATGAGGGGCACCGAGAGAAGAGCTTTCCCTTCTTTGGCTACAAAGTTAGAAATGCCCGGAGGTTTCAGCTCAGTAATAGAGGTTGGAGGCCCTCCAGAGCACCACATTGGGATAGTTTTCAGATTTCCGCAGCTGTGCAGAAGAACTTTTGGCATAAGCTCTGAAAATCCCTCACGAATAGAAAGATCACTCTTTTCTTTTGACTTTCTATTCATGGAGGGATTGCAGTGAACCTGTGGAGATCCAGGTTCGGGGCTAATCCTACTTGTTCTTATTCTCACATGGCAGTTGAGTCAGTACAACATTGCCTTTAGGAGTGCAGACAGGCGAGGACGATCTGGAAAGGTGTTGCTAGGATTTTCAGCATCTTTCATACAGCACCTTTCTATATGACCTGGGGTTCAGTGGCTTGGTTATCTCTTACTGGCCCACAGGTGTTTTTCGAGGGACATGATCCAGATCCAACTTTCATTGTACGGCGACACTCAATGGAGTCTTATTCCCTCCACGATGTTTCCCTCACTCCTTTCAAAGCTGCTCATGCCTCAGTAGACACGTCTTGGGAGATTTTGGCTAGCATTGCAACTTGGCATATTTGGAGATCCAGGTGTACAGACGCAATGGAGGGTATCCAGGTTCACCCTTCCCAGACTGTGGCCAGTATTTGGACTGACACAGTACACACTCTGATGGCCATTTGGGCGAGCATGCAAGGATCCTCTAGAGCAGCCACTACCAGGAGAGTTACTTTTTTCAGAGTTTGGAGGGGATCTCCTTTCTTCTCTGAGTTTCCTTCAGGGTTGAGATGGCATTTTCAGCCTCTGCCTTGGTTCTTTATTAGCTCACTTTGAGCTGTTTTTTCCTCATGCATTGCATGATGTACTCCCGCATTTGAGCTTGCTCTCGCGGTTTTCATTCATACTTAATGAAGTAATTTTCTTGGGAAAAAAAAAATTTTGTGGCCACAAATGGTCATGGTATGTGTGAAGACACTTTTTTGGACTATATACATCTTCCAAGCTTGATGAGAGCAAAACAAAACCTGGAATTAGTACTTTAACTATTGCTGCTCCCAGAAAGTAAAAAGAGAAACAAAACTCCTGCTTCCTTGGCTTTGGTAGAAGAAATTACCTTGGCATGATAAGATGGTGTAAGAGTGGTCATTTTATGCCGGTTCAAAGCATAGTATCGAAAAAAATTCTTAACCTTTGTTGCCACTTCTGCTGGAGTCAACCTTCCATGCATATCATGACAGATACGCTGTGCGAAACACAAACACAAAGCATTAACTACAATGAAAGATAAAATGCTTGTATTGATAGCACCAAGAGGAAATCCATTATTGAAATGACTAGGTTTACAAGCCAACCAAGATTCAACGGATGCACCTGAAACATTGATACTGGACCATGCCGTGAAATCTTGCGATGTTGTCCATAGGTTGAAAGCTCCTCATATGTCATTCCCATGTCCACTTCATCCAACTATTACAGCAAAGGAGAACCAAATCCAAATAAATATCTTGAAGGCATATCAAAAATTGTATGAAAAGGCCTTTGGGAACAAACAAGAGAGGGATGGAAATGTATAAATTAAAAAGTAACATCAGTCTCATGAGATTATAAATTAAAACCAATGCATGCCAAACAAAGGAAAAATTAACAAACAACAGCCCAACACAGCTAGTGGCCAAAACAAATCTCACACCTTATCCTTCCCAACTGACTTTAGTGATTGCTTATTCGGGAAAGAGTCATACGAATACAAATTGGTGGATCTTCTCAGCACCAAGAAGATCTGGTTTTAAGAGACACCGGCTTCTCCAGTTTTGACTCCAAGACTTGGTCATCCTTCAGTTAATTTGAACGAGGGTGAGAGCTAAACACTACTTCCCAAAGCAACCTGAGGGGACACATACAATGCCATCCAGCTCCGTGGACTCACCAAGTAATGAAAATAGACGAGTCCCAAACCCTTGAGCAGGTGGGTAGCTCTGTAAACAATTGCTCCATAAGTGTGGAGTATTTCCTTTGTGAAACTGCTTTTGCAATAGTTGTACATCTTCTAACACTGGTCAATTGGACGATAGTCGATTGTTTGCAATTACCATGTAGCGGGACGGTGTTCTTATGCAATTGATGCATGTTGTGTGAAGTGTGCTATATATGCTAGCACTTGTATATATGGTGGCTTTTGAGTTCCATTGTCATATGTTTGTTGTTCTTGCTTTTAATCTTGCATCATTGTATCTTATGCATTTCACATGTCGGAATAATCCATACTTTTGGGTGTCTATTGTATCCTTGGATTCTATTTTATGAGAGTACCTTTGCATGTTATATATGCCTTCTGTTTCTATTTGAAGGTTTTCATACATGGCATTCGCATCGGCATTGTTGATGAGGATGCGTTCATGATGATATTATGACTTGATGTCAGCAGTGTATGCGGTCTTGTGGAATAAGCACTTTTTTGTCATGTTGGTAATATTGGAATTGCATTGGACATTGATTGTCCTATTCTTTTGTGTTGTCAAATTTTGACATTGCACCATGTTCTTATGCATTTTAAGATGCTTCTATTGCTGAAGTGGACACTGTTCATACTGTTCGGAAATGGAGTCAAGATGAGTCAGTTTGGTGTGTTCTAGTGTGAGTTCTAGTCTAGTGTCTCCTATGGATGCCACATGTCACATTGGGAGTCATCCCATATGCATTGGTGTTCATATGTGTGTGTGCTCTATATAAGAGCTGTACTTGTCTAGTGTCAAATCAATCAAGTATCAAGCCTACAAGCTCTTTGGTCTACATGTGAGTACTTTCATTTTGTTCATTGCTCTTGCTATTTCATTTCCATTTCATTATGTCTCTCTTTGAGTATTATTATCTCTCTCCCTAGCCTACCCTCTCTCTCTTCCTCTCCACAATGCACCTTCATGTTGTATCATAGCCTCCTTTCCTACCTTTCCCTTCTCCATGCTCAATCTAGAGGATGAGGGAAGCCCGCAAATGTAAGCCATCCTCTCCTCCATGATTGAGCTCCCTTCCACTCCTTTCTCCCCATCTTGTTCTCTTCTCCTACCTTAGCCTCACCTTCGGAAGCTATGGAGCTTGGTTTGTTGCCCATGTAAAAAGGAGCAACTCAATAACCATTCTTGTGGGCATTTGTGGGCATCTTTGTAGAGGAAAAAGGCAGCCTATTTTTTTGCTCAAAAACAGTTCGTTTTTGCCGTTTTGGGAGCATTTTTGTGAAAGAAATAGTTGCTTACTGTTGTGGAGATGTTTCTATTACTGGTCGTCCTAAAAGCGACCTCATTTGAAGCCTATTTTTGAAAAAACGACCTTCTTGAAGAGAGCTGCTACTACATCGACCATTGGCGTCATTATGCGTGCCATTGCTGCTCATTGTCTCTTCTCCTCCACATGAGCTGAGACATCCTCAATTTGCCCACAAATTGCTGATCCATATCCCGCATGATGACATCTCTATCCTTCTCCTCTTCTGCCTTCAATTCCAGTCCTCAGTTTCATCTCTTTTTCTGCTCCTAAAGTGCAGAAGATTGAAGTTGCAATTTCCCGAGGTACACAATGAGTTCTCTCTCTTCAAACTCGTTGCTCGTGGAGAAGTTCAAGGGGGAAGGATTCCCTACTTGGCAAACTAAGGTTCAGCTGCTCCTCATGAAAGAAAATGTATGGGATGCTATTGAGGATGACGCTTCCACAACGAATCCTCAACAACTCAAGAAACGGAAGCAACACAACTCAAAAGATATTACTATCATCGGACTTTGCCTCGATGATACTTTGATTCATCACATCGACTTCAAATCAACGGGCAAGGCGATATGGACGCGTCTCGAGAATATTTTTGGTAACGAAATCCCGAAAAAGAGTTCCTGAGAAGCAGGTCTGGACAAGGAGTGCGAAGAAGACCTGCACTCGTGGAAGATGGAGAAGCAGGACCTGCCAAGCCTCTATCAACAGAACTAGAGCTGGGGATTGAGGAGTCCTGTGACTGGGTTGAAGAGGAATCTAGAGTCCTCATCTGTGCATGCATTCCCTCGGTCGTCCTGACTGTGGCAGGAACAGTCTGTGGGAAAGAAGTATCAATATCCCCCTTATGATCAAAAACCAAAGTAACTGGGGCTGGTACTGATGCATCTAAAGGCCCCTCCTGGTGTGGAACTGTAGTGTCTCGGGCTGCAGCAACATCTACCTCTAGAGTCTGAATGGTGTCTGTCTGAACCGGATCAAAGGTCTCCTCCTGAGGTAAGGGAGCCGCTTTGATCGCTCTCCATCGTGGTACTGGGTGTGCTATGGGCTTTGGGCATGCTGCCCCTGGTGGTCCTGGGGTGCGTGAACTAGGGCGCCCTGTTGCTCTTGTTGGTTCTGGAGTGCGTGGTACAGGGCACTGGGGAGGTGCAGTCGGGGTAGTACCTGAAGGAGCCGCACCAGAAGACCTCTTGGGTCTTTTTCTCTTCCATGGGCAATCTCTAGCAAAGTGCCCAAGGGTCCTGCACTGGTCCTGCCTACCTGCAATCTCAACTCTCTGTCGAAAGAGAGAGCCATTTGGGTGCTGAAGCATGATGTGGTCATCTGAGATGTTAGGGTCAAAGACAATGACCCTAACTCAAGGCACCCCGTCCGCTCTGACTGTCTCTGCCGAGAAAGAAGGCATGCCAGGAAGTGTGGGGATCTCAGTGACCACTCCGAATGTGGCTCCGATAGTAGCAAGAAGTGGATGGTAAACCTGAGGAAGACCAGGAAATCTAATAAACAGTGATGTGACCTAACTGTCCTCCTCGACCGGATCGAAGCCCAAGGCGTAGGGCAAAAGAAAAATCCTCCAAGCCAGAGGATTAGCTTTGAAAACAAGAGTTGTGGACTCGTGGGAGTCGAAAACCACTTGGAAGAATCCACGTCCCAAAAGTCGAACATCTCTGAGGTGTGGGGCGAGATCTCCTGGTAACGCCACTAGCATCCAATCTCTAGCCTGTGATCTGGAAGGGTGTGATCCAAAGATGCGGGCGAAAAGTGATGTGAAGCCCTCTAGTTCCATATCTTTCTTGAGCTACTGCAACTCATCTTCTGAAAAAATGACGATTCTCGCAGCCGGTGAAAGTGGACAAAGATTGGCTGAGTGGGGATCCATTCGCCAATCAATGAGGATGCCCTGAAAAAAGGGCACTGGAGGAAGGAGAAAAGGAGAGGGTAGGAGAGAGGGGAAGAGGAGGAGAGGAGGCAGGGAGGCAACAGCGGAGGGGCAGGAGGGGGGCAAGGGAGAGGGGGCGGAGGGAGGTGGAGGGGAGCTGCGGGTTAGGAAGGGAGTGGGGGGCTGGCTGGGAGGGAGAGAGAGGGCAGGGGAGAGAAAAGGAGGGGACGGGGCACGGGGGTGGGAGAGCGGGCGAGGGGCCTGGCAAGGGGGGAGGGAAGGCAGATAGGGGGAGAGGGAGGGCAGGGGAGGAGGAGGGAGGGGGCGAGAGTGGAGGAGAGGGGTGGAGGGGCTGGCGGGTGTAGGAGAGGGAGGGCGGGGAGGAGGAAGGGGAGCTGGAGGGTGAGGGAGGGAGAGGGGGATGGCGGCGAGGGAGAGGGGGCTGGCGAAGGGGGAGAGGGTGGGCGGGGGAGAAGGAGGGAGGGGGCGGGGGTGGAGGAAGGGGGCGAGGGGGTTGGCAGGTGGAGGAGAGGGAGGGCGGGGAGGAGGGAGGGGAACGGGAGGGTGAGGGAGGGGGGAGAGAGGTTGGCGGGGAGGGGGAGGGGATGAGCGGGGGAGGAGGAGGGAGGGGGTGGGGGTGGAGGAGGAGGGCGGGGGGGCTGGCGGGTGAAGGAGAGGGAGGGCAGGGAGGAGGAAGGGGAGCGGGAGAGAGGGAGAGGAGGAGAGAGGGAGAGAGGGAGAGGGGGCTGGCGAGGGGAGGGAGAGGGGGGGCAGCGAGGGTGAGGGAGAGGGAGAAGGGGCTGGCTGAGAGAGGAAGGGGGGGAGGGGGCAGCAGAGCTCACGAGGAGAGGAGCAGAGCTGACAGTTCTGAAACATTTAAAGGAGCTAGTGAGAGAACTAGGAGGTACTTGAGGAGAGTGGAGAAAAGACTTCTGGCAGACCAAACTAGGTACAAGAAGCATTACGTGCGACGTAAGTTTGCAAAGTCCTCAACTCGAGCACAAAGTGAGCCCATTGGAGCAATAGCCAAAGCAAGTAACTTCATCGACACTCTCATTGACTTGGATCAACAAGAACCCTGATGGTTAGATCCTCACTCCGGAGAAGAAGAAGTGCAAAGCAGAGAACAGGTGAAAGAAGAGGGTACTAAGGACGAGGGCTCCTCAGGGACTCATCAAGGTCAAGGCAGCCCGTCTCCTCCTCTTACAACGATGTCTTCATCAACCACCTCTTCTGCCGGAGTGGTGACTCCATCTGCTCCCGCCTCGACCTCTGCTGGACAAGCTGCTACCTCATCTGTTATGCATAGCTCCGAGCTCCTAGCTAATCTTTCTTCTACATCTACCCCACTGGGGGGTACTTTTGCTCCGGCCATGCCTTTACCTGCCATGATGGTTTCATCTCCCTTTCCATCCACACCAATGCTGCCTTTTCCACCACCTCCTTCCTTCCCTACTATCTACTCATCCATGACTTCAACTCCGTCCCTCTCTTTCCCAAATGCTCTCCCATCCTCTTGAACCCCCACATCTTCTATGTTCTCACCCTTTCCCTCTGCAACACCGAGACCCTTCGCGTATGCGCTACCATCTAGGTACACTTCCTCTATGGCTACATCACTAGTGACTTCCCCATTGTGGTCCTCCACAGGAGGTGTTGTCGGTGTGGTCTCCTCCTCTGAAGCACCAACACTCATTACAGCCCCATCGTGACTCCCTCCAACTCTTGCATCTTCTCCAGTCTCTCAAGTGGGGATGGCCGCCGTTCTCAGTTCTGCAGACAGAGCTAGACTTCTGGAGCTACTCAACAAGGTCCACGTGAAGACTCAAAAGTTCAAAGGCCACCTCCATGAGGATGCGGAAGCTCATGTGAGGAAATTCCTCACAGCGTGTAGAGCTAAAGGTGTGGAGAATGAGCATGCGTTCCTTCACATCTTCCCCTCCTCATTTGAGGATGCTGCGGATGTATGGTACAGTCAATTTCCCCCTGACCACTTCCAGACATGGACAAACCTAAGAGAGGAATTCTTACGCACTTTCAAGTTGGAAAAATTCGAACACATGATTGTCCAAGAGTTACCCACTGACACCATGAAGCTCGGAGAAAGCATCTCTGAGATGTACACAAGGATGAGGGTCTTGGCGGCAAAGATGTACTGAACATGCCTCACTTCAAGACTTCCTAAAAGAAGTTGTCAAGATGGAACGGTCACACCTAAGTTTTGCCTCGTCAACGACTACGACCACCCAACTCCCAAGAGAGGAGGGATCATCCGCATGGTAGCAACTCAAGGAGTTAGAAGAAATCAAAGAAGGCCTCAAAGATAGAAGAAAGGTGGATGGTCAGTCGTCCTTTGAGGCCCAGATTCGAAGTGGTCTTTGGTGCACAGAATGCAAGGGTTCTAACCATGGTTACTGGGAGTGCCCCTCCAAGCGTAAGGTACCTACTTCTACCTCATTTTGTACATTTTGTGAGATCCATGGACATGATGCCTCTGAGTGTAGGTACCTCAAAGGATTAAGGAAGCTTCTTCCAGAGTATACCTCGGGGGAACCTCTAGTTGCTGCAGTCAACAGAACGGTACCCATAACTTATGGCCCAGTAGGAGTACCTCCTGCTCCCCCTCTTGCACAAGCATCTGAGCCACCACCTCCTCCTGTCATGCCACCTCCATTGCTTCCGACTCCCCCTTTGCTCCAAGCTCCTGTGCCCAATTCAATTGGTTCCCCTTATTTCTATCCTCAGCCTTACTATGCACTGTACCAACCACCTATGTCAGGAGGTGGCTATGGACCCCCTTATCAACATGGTCTAAGGGGTGGTTTCCAAGGTGGACGTGGAGGTGCAGGCAGAGGTACAAAATTTAGAAGACCCATCATGTGTTACAGATGTGGTGAGTATGGCCACTACCAAAATGATTGTACACAGCCATTCAGGGGACCCTCTTGTACACAGTGCAACACAAACGACCACTACACTAGAGATTGTCCCAATGGAAGAGTGGAACCTGCATCCCAAGTGAATATGGTTGATGTAGTAGTGGCGGGGGAGGGCAACAGCCCCCATTTGATTGGCACAGTGTTGGGTGCTGTGACACGGTCACAAACAAAAGGTGACAAATGTAAGGATGACTAAGAGTCAGCACTGGAGACTTCAGCACCAATCAGTTCGACAAGTGTTTCCCCACCAAGGTCATTCTCCCCCTCCAAGGTACACAGTACGCCCAAGAATAAACCACCCATGCTTGCTTCTGATAGTGATTCACAAACAAACTCGAAGGGCACACAGCCATTAAGGTCAACCACTAACTCTGGAAGTGCCTCATCCTCGGGTGATCACTCTATGCCTTTGAGGTATCAGGAGGTGGTAAAGAGTGTTACGAGAGATCTTCAAACAAGTCCAGAACTGTGAGGTTTGCAACAAAAGTGATAAGCCTCGGACAGCACCGGGATAATGAGGCACAAGTAGGTCCTTCCACTTTGTCCCCAACATCACTCAACAGAGAAGGGGCGGTGGGGACAAGACCTAGTCCCGCCCAGGCAAAAGGGAAAGGGGTGATGGAAGAGGAACCACGGGATATAATGACTCACAATTCAAACGTACATCCGCATCCTCATGTGAGCTTCGACCCTCGGCCAGAGGCTAGGAGGATGAGGTCTTTGTCTATTGTCCCCCCAAATCAAGCATCAAACCATTACATTTCTTAACCACCTCCCAGGAGGTCGACAGAAGGGATCTACTCCGAGTGAGCCAACACCAGAGACATTAGATTCATGGAGTGGAGCTGAAGGACGTCTTCCTTGATGGTGGGGTGGCTGTAAACATTATACCAAAAGGTACACTCCAAAAACTGGGGTTGAGGTTGACAAGTGATGTTTACTTTCAAGTACGCATGCCTGATCAACACAGAGTAAAACCAATGGGTGCAATCAAAGGTATTCACATGAAGATTGGCAGAGTAACTTTTCTCTCCAATTTTGTTGTCCTTGATATGACCGAAAATGAACAGACTTACCCTCTACTTCTTGGTAGGCCATGGTTGCGGTCCACTAAGGCCATTCAACTTATGTGAAGTTCGATTGCCCCTGGGATCCACATCCCTCGAAATAGATATGGTCACAGGATAGGCAAGGCACATACCAATAGAACTGGGAGAGGAGGATTTTGAAGAACAAGCACCCAGCACGCCCAGCTGCATTTTGGTACAGCCCCTTGTCAAAAAAGCCTTTTTACTCTCCTTGTAAGATCTGAAAATCACGGGCCTATTCAGAATTTGGCATCCGAGCCTCGAGGGACCGGAATCTGAAGCTTCAGGTACCCACTCGACAGCTTAGTTGGCCTTAATTTAACTGCCAAACGGCTCTGTCTCACATAAATACCTCCTGACTCCTTAGTCCTGATCGCCCAAAAGCCTACAATTCTGCCATTGCCAAGGACGTTCTGAGAGCGCTGCTGATGATGAGAGTGCTTTCGTTTGCTCCCAAAGCCGAAGAGGAGCATTGGGCTTGTGGGGACTGGCCCATGGGTGGTGACCAAGATATCAATGAGGAGACAACCCTGGAAGGATTCGAAAGTTTGACCTACTTGTTGGATCAGGCTGATCAAGAAGACGAGGAAGCTATCATTTTGGATTGGATGGGAGCCCTGGGCTCCTTAGCCGTCAACATGGTGAAACTATGCCAACAAGAAGATCCCGAAGAACACCTACTTGCAGTATCAGAAATCCACCCAGAACCACATGCACAGGGTCTACCTGAACTAGTTTACGAAAGGATGCCCTTTGGACTTTGCAATAGTCCATACATGTATAAGAGAACGGTCACTAGGGGTACTACAATGGACACCACATAGCTGGTTTATGGACTGGAGGCCCCCGTCATGCCTTATGAATTTCATCTTGACACCCACAGAGTTCTTCTAGATAAAAATGACAACTTTGAAGCCTGCACAATGGAACACTTGTGGGATTTGAAGTCACTAGCAGAGCATCGACGTGAAGCAATCTTCGCTCAAGAAGTGTGGCAGAAACGACAAAAAGCTTGGCATGACCGAAACCTCAGAAAAAGAAATTTCAAAGTTGGTGATTTAGTACTCTTGTATTCCAGTAAATTTCTCAAACAAAAACCTAAGTTTGTAAGTGGTTGGACAGGCCCATTTCTCATTGCCAAGCTTATTTCAAGTAGCGGCGGAGACTACTTGGCCACTTTGGAAGGCAGACTCCTACCTGCACCAGTCTATGGGTCACGCATCAAGAGGTACCATGATCAATGAGGAAACACCCTCCTAGTCCTTCTATATACACTCTTGCCTTCTCTTTCCCTGGTGACATCTTCTCCTTCTGAGTGCCACTTTCTCTCTCTACAAGGGTCCTCCTCTCTGCACCTGGTGCCACTTTCTCTCTCTACATGGGTCCTTCTCTTTCCACCCCAATGTCACTGTCTCTCTCTAAGTGAGGCCTCCTCTTTAAATCTCTTGTCACTTTCTCTCTCTAAGTGAGGCCTCCCCTGTTCACCCCATGCCACTTTCTCTCTCTCAGTGCGACCTCCCCTTTTCACCCAAGTGAGGCCTCCCTTTTTCAACCCATGCCACTTTCTCTCTCTAAGTGCGACCTTCCCTTTTCACCCCATGCCACTTTATCTCTCTAAGTGAGGCCTCCCTTTTTCACCCCGTGCCATTTTCTCTCTCTAAGTGCGACCTTTGACACATGGTCAACATGTGGTCAACACACATTGTCACGTGGTCAACGCCTGTCGACAGGAGGAGTTGATCACATGGGTTCATCCAAGAGTACTATTCAAGGCAACCATGCATCGACACATGTCAACCATAGGTCAACTAGGAGTATCATGTCCAAGGCGATCACATCGAGAGCTGCGCACATGGAGAGTGAGCTTAGCACATGGAGCTGTCAGGAGTATTTACAGTTACACAGTGGTTCAATGGTGCGGTGATCCAGCTCACCTGCACATGGAGAATTTACACCATCCTAATTAGAAGAGGTTGGCGAGTCAGAAGTCAGGAAGTTGCCATAGCCATCAAGAGAGCCAGCGACGCAACGGCCATCCTCAATAGCTAAGGAGATAAGAGGATGACCAATGGGAAGAAAGGGGGAGATTCTCAGCGAAGAAGGGAGACCTCCAAGGCGGGGATGAGGATAAAGGCTAATTGGTGGAAAGGGGAGGGGAGGGAGAGCATTGAGCATTCAGCGCTCGACACACTGGAGTGGAAGAAAGGAGAGTGTGAGGAGAGATAAAGGCTGGAGCTACGAGCTCGCCAAAAAGAGAGTGTGGAGAGACTTGTGTGTACCCTCTGTCTACTATGGGGATAGACCTGTGTGTTCTTGTGACTTGCGACTTGTGACCTGGAGACACCGGTCCATTGATATGTACTTTGGCCATCTTGGTCACTTTCTCATTTTCCTTGTCTCTTCCCGATATGGGGATTGTTCACTAGTGTATGACTATGTTGTGGAGTTCTCAGGTGATTGTCATTTAGCATAGTGCACTCATACGTCGTCGTTCACTACAGTATAGCATACGGCACTCGCACAACACTGCACGATGCACTCTGCGCGATCCATTGCATTAGAGCATTGCAACACTCTTGCTTTTCACGCCAGCGGCCTTTGGCCTCCGGTAACACCTCCGGAAGGATAGGAACCCCTCCTCTCAGACAGTTTATGGCGATCTCCCCCTTGGTGCGTCCTTTCCTCACTCCCTCCTCCCTTCCTCCTGCGCCCTTCCTTCCAGCTGCCTCTCCCTTGCTGCACCCTTCCGTCCTGCGCCTTCCTTCCAGCAGCCACCCACTTCGCTGTGCCCCCTCTCCCTCCTCAACGCAAGCCCCCTCCCACTCCTCCCTCTCCTTCAGTGCTACCCCCCCACCCCCCTCTCCCACTCTTGCCTCTCCTTCAACGGAACCCCCTTCCCTCCCACTCCTCCCTCTCCTTCAATGCCCCCCCTCCCACTCCTCCCTCTCCTTCAATGCCCCCCCTCCCACTCCTCCCTCTCCAGCAATGCAACCCACCCCCTCCTGCTTCTCCTTCAATGGACCCCCCTCTCACTCCTTCAATGCCCCCCCCTCCCACTCCTCCCTCTCTTGCAATGCAACCCCCCTCTCCTGCTTCTCCTTAACGCATCCCCCCCCCCTCCCACTCTTCCCTCTCCTTCAACGCACCCCCCCTCCTTCTGCTGCTTCAATGCACCCCCTCCCTCCCACTCATGCCTCTCCTGCAATGCACCCCCCTCTCTCTCTCCTCCCTCTCCTGCAACGCACCCGTCCTCCCTCTCGTACTAAGGCCTTGGCTTCTGCCACGTTGAATGTGGTTGCTCTTTTTAGGAATCACGCCTACACCATCAACGGCTAGCGAGCAGCTCTCTACATATGCTCAGCTAAAGCTTTCCTTTGGAGTACAGCTTTTTCTTTGGCGTATAGGTTTTCTTTGGCGTACAACTTTTCTTTGGCATGCAGCTTTCCTTTGGCTCGTACAGCTTTCCTTTGGCATACAGCTTTTTCTTTGGCGTACAAGTTTTCTTTGGTGTACAGCTTCTTTGTTGCTCCATTGATTTATGAGTAAAATCGTGACTTGCAAGATTCGCTTCTCTCAGATCTTGCGAACCACCGCACCCCAACCCCCCTCTCTCCCTAAGATCAACGCAACCCCCTCACTCTCTCTCTCCCACCACTCCCCTCCTGGCTACTAATCCTTTCTCCTCTTTCCAGTCCATCTGTCACACTCCTCTCCCGAGTCTCTAATCCTTTCTCCTCTCTCCAATCAATCTGACACACACCTCTCCCGAGTCTCGACCGGCCTTTCCGGCCACAAGCTCCTATCTCGTTGGCCTCGACATCAACACCCCCTCTTTAGTCCTTGCCTCACCACACATCTTATCTTGTCGGCCTCGACATCAGCGCCCCTCTTTAGTCCTTGCCTCTCCAAACCTCGACATCAACACCACCTCCTCGCTCTTTGCCTCTCCATAGGGAGCATTTCATCCCTGCCCGTGCCCCTCGCCACAAGTACAAACCCAAATTACCCCGAGATACTCTATTCGTTGACTTTCATACGGCTCGGGCAGCCCGCAGAACAGGATCAGGACCACTCTCCATGGCATCACCTAGCAAACGCACCGCAGATGACCAGGGTGCCAGGTCTACACCACAGAGCACTTCCAAACGACCTCAAGCAATTGCAGATTCACCTATCTCCAACAGGATCACTATCATCGTATCAGATCAGGAGCTATCCCCTTTTTCGACTTTCTCTAATTCAGATCATGGAGGCTTTGACTATCTGCCCCCCACAGATACCATCAAGACACCATTCAAGGCATCCAGTGGGCACAGTACCGGTGGCGGTGATTTGGCCCCGCAAAGTAAAGCTTCCAATCTTCCACCCCTTGCTTCGTCTTTCTCGATCATTCGGGTGGTTTTCAAACCTTTCCTTGATCCCATACTTAACCTGTCCAACATCTTATCACCTGATGAGATAACTCGCATGTCTCTCATGGAGTTTGATGATGTCATACTTCCCCAGGTGGACATCCAAATGCGTACTGCGTTTATTCAGTCATATGACTTTGCAACAGACACATTTGGATTCTTGAATTCCTGTCATATGTTCACTCCTAGTCTCGTATCCACGTATCTCCGTCTTCCCATACTTTCCTTTTTGCCACCTCACACCGACTCACTCACATTCATGTCCTTCTTTACTACATGTAAACCTCATCGCCGAGGACATGAGTGCAAGAAGGTTCTCGAGGGAAATAGCAGAGAGGCGCTTTTAGCGAGGTATTTGTTCACTCACTTCTACTCTGCCCCGGGACACTTCTTCATCACCAAGGCAATCCATTCTGCCCTAGACTCCATTCTCTCCGTCACTCCCTACGATTTCACCTCACTCTTCTACGCTGCCTTCCATAAAACAATCTGCGAGCATCGGGGAACATATACCTGTATCCGTGCGCCCCGCCTCACCTTCTTATATCACCAGTGGAAGGCCAACCCTCTTTCCATTGTCTCAGGTCGCCTCCCTTCCTCATCCCTCTCCCCTCCTATCACCGCCTCTTCCATCTCTTTCACTGTCACTTCCACTATCACTTCCCCAGGAACTGCCTCCTCTCCTCTTTCGACAAGGAGGGCACCTTGGCGAGCACAACCTGATGCGTTCTACCCTGGAGCTTCTTCAATATATTATGTTACATGTTCCCCATCAGTGACATGTCTCATATCTCCATCAGTCACTTCGCCAGTGCCCGTGCCCGGGCTTGCATCTCCATCAGTCACACTTGTCGAGGCTTCTCTAGCGATCTCCAGAGTTTCAGTGGGTCTGATTGCACCAGGTACACCCCCTGTTGTACCAATGACGACGGGTGTTGTACCAGTGACTTCCTCAAAAAGTGTATTTTTGTGAAGGACTGCAACTGTTTCATCTTCCCTCACCACCACTTTCACCGATGCAGTCATCACCACAGTTCAGGCGACCTCTGACCATGTGTTAGACCATGTGTTGGACCTAAATCTTATTCTGGGCCCTGACTCCCACGGGCTTTCTTAGGGGCTGTCTTCTCAGGGAGTACTTCACATTTCGGCCTCCCCACCACGACCACCACAGGGCGGAGACAGGAGCAGAGACCGGAGTGGGAGACCCTCCCCAATAGATCCTCCATCAGCCACTTTAGCATCAGAGGAGGTATTTGAGGGAGGGAGTTTGCCCAAGTCTGTGGATTGCCCACCCCTTCATCAGAATGATATGTTCACAGCTTACATAGCTGCTTCATCAGGGCCACCGCTTTCAAATGTTTCTCTTGTTTAAAAACAGTTTAAAAACAGAATGAAGATTACAGCAAAATACTATCTGTTCTTCACAGGAAACGCTCACCAGTATGTGGGGACAGCAGTCTTCAATTCCATAGGTTATGCTCATAAGCTCCTCTCCCAACAGCAACATTTGAAGTTAGAATTTGAGAGAGCGCAAGCAGCCCAGCAGCGCGCCACAAAGGTGACGGTACGACAACAGGAGGAAAGGTGGCAGAAAGAGAAGGACTCATCTATTCATGAGGGTGACATCGATTGGAACATTCAGCGGGCTGCCCTTGAGGATCGCCTCCACAATCACAAGCAGGAATGGGAAGCAGAAATGACAACACAACGCAGCCAGCATGCAGCAGCTCCGGCAACTTTGCAAAGCCAGCATGCCATAGAGGTGACTCACACAATTAAAAGAGTCGTCGTCTTCCTCAGAGATTGCCCAGGAAAAATCAGAATATAAAGTGGCTGAATTGGAAAAGAAGCGTTCATCCATGGAGGAAGAATTCACAAACCTTCGGACACAGTTGGCCACCCTCCAGACTTCCCAGTCCACCTTGCAATGTCAAAAGGATCATTACTGCCGGCGATACCACCGGTATAAAGCCAAGTATGAAAATTTGAGAAACGTGATGGACACGCTTGAGGCTGAGGACGAAACACCCCATCCACAACTACATATGACTGGGGTAGAGCAAAGGGATGAGCAAACGGCCACAGAGCTACATAAGAAGGCGGAAGAGGAGAAGGCTACTGAGGACCTCCCTCAGTAATTTGATACATGGGTTTTTGGTTTTTTTTGCACTATTAGATTTTTGCCAGGCTGATTGGCTCTCAATGTAAATATCAGGGTATTTTATCTCAGGATGTACTCAGTTTTTTTGCAATTTTCCAAGTTGTCCCTTATCAAGCAATAGTTTATTTTCCCAGTTTCAATTTCATACAAATTTGGAATTACTCGCACGGCCAACCACTTACTCTGTACCATTTTCTTTTCCTACTCCATCACCATATCAATGCTTTGTAAGTTCTTTTTTCTTTGATGGGTTCCTCCTCCATTTCTATTCACCGGGACCGTGAATGATAGTGGCGGGAGAAACTGTTACAATAGAAACACCCGTGACCACACGACGACAGGCGTTGACCACCTGTCGACACCCATTGACCACATGACGACATGTGTTGACCACATGTTGACCATGTGTCAACACAAGTCAGCCACACAACAGGAGGATTTGATCACACGGGTTCATCCAGGAGTACTATTCGGGGCAACCATGCGTCGACACATGTCAACCACTGATCGACACATGTCAACCATAGGTCAACCAAGAGTATCATGCGCAAGGCGATCTCATCGAGAGCTGCGCATATGGAGAGTGAGCTTAGCACATGGAGCAGTCAAGAGTATTTACAGTTACACAGTGGTTCAGTGGTACGGTAATCCAACTCACCTGCACATGGAGAATTTACACCATCCTGATTAGAAGAGGTTAGCGAGTCAGGAAGTCAGGAAGTCACCGTAGCCATCAAGAGAGCTAGCGACGCAACGGCCATCCTCAACAGCTAAGGAGATAAGAGGATGACCAATGGAAAGAAAGAGGAAGATTCTCAGCGAAGAAGGGGGCCCTTCAAGGCGGGGATGAGGATGAAGGCTAAGGTGGAAAGGGGAGGGGAGGGAGAGCATTGAGCATTCAACGTTCGGCCTGGAGCAGGAGAAAGGAGAGTATGAGGAGAGATAGAGGCTGGAGCTACGAGCTTGCCAAGGAGAGAGTGTGGAGAGACTTGTGTGTACCGTGTGTCTACTATGGGAATAGACCTGTGTGTTCTTGTAACTTGCGACTTGTGACCTAGACACACTGGTCCAGTAATATGTACTTTGGCCATCTAGGTCACTTTCTCATTTTTCTTGTCTTTTCCCGATATGGGGATTCTTCACTAGTGTATGACGAGATTTTCTTATTTTGCTTATGTTGTGGAGTTCTCAGGTGATTGTCATTTAGCATAGTACACTCGTATGTTGTTGTTCACTCTAGTATAGCATACAGCACTTGCACAACACCACTGCACGGTCCACTCTGCGCGATCCATTGCATTAGAGCATTGCAACACTCATGCTTCTCACGCCAGCGGCCTTTGGCCTCTAGTAACACATTCGGAAGGATAGAAACCCCTCCCCTCAGACAGTTTATGGCGACCACGATGGAACCTTCTAGAGTGCACCATGCAGTGGTGTGCAAGTGCCGTATGCTATACTGCAGTGAACAATGACATACGAGTGCACTATGCTAAATGACAATCACCTGAGAACTCCACAACATAAGCAGAATAAGAAAATCTCGTCATACACTAGTGAACAATCCCCATATCGGGAAGAGACAAGAAAAATGAGAAAGTGACCTAGATGGCCAAAGTACATATCACTGGACTAGTGTCTCCAGGTCACAAGTTGCAAGTCACAAGAACACATAGGTCTATCCCCATAGTAGACACACGGTACACACAAGTCTCTCCACACTCTCTCCTTGGCGAGCTCATAGCTCCAGCCTCTATCTCTCCTCACACTCCCCTTTCTCCCGCTTCAGTGCCGAACGCTGAATGCTCAATGCTCTCCCTCCCCTCCCCTTTCCACCTTAGTCTTTATCCTCATCCCCGCCTTAGAGGGCCTCTTTCTTTGCTCAGAATCTCTCTCTTTCTTCCCATTGGTCATCTTGTTATCTCCTTAGCTGTTGAGGATGGCGACTTTCTAACTCCCTAACTCGCTAGGCTCTTCTAATCAGGATGGTGTAAATTCTTCATGTGCAGGTCAGTTGGATCACCGCACCACTGAATCACTGTGTAACTGTAAATACTCATGACTGCTCCATGTGCTAAGCTCACTCTCCATGTGCGCAGCTCTCGATGAGATCTCCTTGCGCATGATACTTCTGGTTGACCTGTGGTTGACATGTGTCGACCAGTGATTGACATGTGTCGACCAGTGATTGACATGTGTCGACACATGGTTCCCTCGGATAGTACTTCTAGATGAACCCATGCGATCAACTCCTCCTGTTGTGTGGCTGACTTGTGTTGACACATGGTCAACATGTGGTCAACACATGTCGTCATGTCGTCAACGCCTGTTGACAGGTGGTCAACGCCTATCGTCGTGTGGTCAGGGGTGTCTTTATTGTAACAGTTTCCCCCACCACTATCATTCACCGTCTCGGTGAATAGAAATGGAGGAACCCGTCAAAGAAAAAAGAACTTACAAACCATTGATATGGTGATCGAGTAGGAAAAGAGAATGGTACAGACTATCTGGTTGGCTGTGCGAGTAATTCCAAAATTTGTATTAAATTGAAACTGGGAAAATAAACTACTACTTGATAAGGGTGCTTGATAAGGGACAGGATGGAAAATTGCAAAAAAACTGAGTATATCCTGAGATAAAACACCCTGATATTTACATTGAGAGCCAATCAGCCTGGCAAAAATCTAACAGTGCAAAAAAAACCAAAAACCCATGTATCAAATTACTGAGGGAGGTCCTCAGTAGCCTTCTTCTCTTCCGCCTTCTTATGTAGCTCTGTGGACTTTTGCTCTGCCCCAGCCATATGTAGTTGTGAATGGGGTGTTTCGTCCTCAGCCTCAAGCATGTCCATCACGTTTCTCAAATTTTCATACTTGGCTTTATACCGGTAGTATCACCAGTAGTAATGATCCTTTTGCCCTTGCAAGGTGGACTGGGAAGTCTAGAGGGTGGCCAACTGTGTCCGACGAAGGTCTGTGAATTCTTCCTCCACGGATGAACACTTCTTTTCCAATTCAGCCACTCTAGATTCTGATTTGTCCTGGTCAATCTCTAAGGAAGACAACAACTCCTTTAACTGTGTGATCTCCTGCTGAAATCTGGTCACCTCTATGACATGCTGGCTTTCCAAAGTTGCCAAAGCTGCTGCATGATGGCTGCGTAGTGTTGTCATTTCTGCTTCCCATTCCTGCTTGTGACTGTGGAGGCGATCCTCAAGGGCAGCCCGCTGAATGTTCCAAGCGATGTCACCCTCATGAATAGCTGAGTCCTTCTCTTTTAGAGATCCCTCTTCCTCCGTAGATAGGTTGCCTGTAGGTGCCAATTTATCTAAGTGCACAAAACATGTCGGGGCCCTCGAGGTCTTTCTGTTCTCTGCGAGGCATTCCTGCAAAGGAATGGTGAAGATTTGATTCAGATCCTTCTCTTCCCCACATACTGGTGAGTGTTTCCTGTGAAGAACAGATAGTATTTGGCTGTAATCATCATTCTGTTTTTCCACAAGAGAAACATTTGAAAGCGGTGGTCCTCATGAAGTAGCTATGTAAGCTCTAAACATACCATTCTGATGAAGGGGTGGGCAATCCACAGCCTTGGGCAAACTCCCTCTCTCAAATACCTCCTCTGATGCTGAAGTCGCTGATGGAGGATCTCCTAGGGAGGGGCTGCCACTCTAGTCTCTGCTCCTGTCTCTGCCCTGTGGTGGTCGTGGTGGGGAGGCCGAAATATGAAGTACTCTCTGAGAAGAAAGCCCGTGGGAGTCACGGCCCAGAGTGAGATTTAGGTCCAACACATGGTCAGAGGTCGCCTAAACTGTGGTGATCACTACATTGGTGAAAGTGGTGGCAAGGGAAGATGAAACAGCTACAGTCCTTCGCAAAAATACACCTTTCAAGAAAGTCACTGGTACAACACCCGTCTTCATTGGTACAACAGGAGGTGTACCTGGTGCAATCAGACCCACTCAAACTCTGGAGATCCGTGGAGAATCCTGGAACAGAGTGACTGATGGAGATGCAAGTCCGAGCACGGACACTGGTGAAGTGACTGATGGAGATACGAGACATGTCACTGATGGGGAACCTGCAACAGAATATATTGAAGAAGCTCCGGGGAAAACTGCATCAAGTTGCACTCGCTGAGGTGCTCTCCTTGTCAAAAGAGGAGAGGAGGCAGTTCCTGGGGAAGTGACAGTGGAAGTGACAGTGAAAGAGATGGAAGAGGCGGTGACAGGAGGGGAGAGGGATGATGAAGGGAGGCGACCTTTGACAATGGAAGGAGGGTTGGCCTTCCACTGGTGAAGTAAGAAGGTGAGGTGGGGCCCACAGGTACAGGTATATGTTCCCCGACGCTTGTGGACTGTGTTACAGAAGGCAGCGTAAAAGAGTGAGACGAAATCGTAGGGAGTGACAGAGAGAATGGAGTCTAGGACAGAATGGATCGCCTTGGTGATGAAGAAGTGTCATGGGGCAGAGTAGAAGTGAGTGAACAAATACCTCGCTAAAAGCATCTCTCTGCTGTTTCCCTCGAGAACCTTCTTGCTCTCATGTCCCCGGCGATGAGCTTTACATGTAGACAAGAAGGATAGGAATGTGAGTGAGTCGGTGTGAGATGGCAAAAAGGGAAGTGTGGGAAGACGGAGATATGTGGATACGAGACTAGGAGTGAACATATGACGGGAATTTAAGAATCCAACTGTGTCTGTTGCAAAGTTATATGACTGAATAAACGCAGTACACATTTGGACACCCACCTGGGGAAGTGTGACAGCATAAAACTGCATGAGAGACATGCAAGTTATCTCATCAGGTGACAAGGTGCTGAATAGCTTGAGTGTGGATACACGTAGACAAGAAGGATAGGAATGTGAGTGAGTCGGTGTGAGGTGGCAAAAAGGGAAGTGTGGAAAGATGGAGATATGTGGATATGAGACTAGGAGTGAACATATGACGGGAATTCAAGAATCCAAATGTGTCTGTTGCAAAGTTATATGACTGAATAAACGCAGTACAGTCCACCTGGGGAAGTGTGATAGCATAAAACTCCATGAGAGACATGCGGGTTATCTCATCAGGTGACAAGGTGCTGAACAGCTTGAGTGTGGGATCAAGAAAAGGTTTGAAAACCACCCGAATGATGGAGGAAGTCGAAGTAGGGGGTGGAAGATCGCAAGCTGTACTTTGTGGGGCCAAATCACTGCCACCGGTACTGTGCCCACTGTGCCCACTGGATGCCTTGGATGGTGTCTTGATGGTACCTATGGGAGGCAGATGGTCAGAGCCTCCATGATCTGAATCAGAGGAATTCGAAAAAGGGGATAGCTCCTCATTTGATATGATAGTGATCCTGTTGGACGGAGGTGAATCTGCAGCTGCTCGAGATCGTTTGGAAGTGCTCTGTGGTGTAGACGCGGCACCCCGGTCATCTGCGGTGTGTTTGCTAGGTGATGCCATGCAGGGTGGTCCTGATCCTGTTCTGCAGGCTGCTCGAGCCATATGAAAGTCAACGAATAGAGTATCTCGGGATAATTTGGGTTTCTACTTGTGGCGAGGGTCACAGGCAAAGAGCAAGGAGGTGGTGTTGATGTCGAGGTCTGGAGAGGCAAGGACTAAAGAGGGGGTGCTGATGTCGAGGCCCACAAGATAAGAGAAAGAGAAAGGGGTGCGTTGCAGGAGAGGCAAGATTGGGAGGGAGGGAGTGCATTGAAGGAGAAGCAGGAGGGGGGGTGCGTTGAAGGAGAACCAGGAGGGGGGGGGGTTGCGCATTAGGAGAGGGAGGAATGGGAGGGGAAGGGTGCATTGAAGGAGAAGCAGGAGGGGGTGGGTTGCATTGCAGGAGAGGGAGGAGTGGGAGGGGGGCTGTTGAAGGAGAGGAAGGAGTGGGAGGGGAGGGGGTTTCGTTGAAGGAGAGGCAGAAGTGGGAGGGGGGGGTGGCATTAAGGAGAGGGAGGAGTGGGAGGGGGATTGCGTTGAGGAGGGAGAGGGGGCGCAGCCAAGAGGGTGGCTACTGGAAGGAAGGCGCAGGAGGAAAGGGCGCAGCAAGGGAGAGACAGCTGGAAGGAAGGGCGCAGGAGGAAGGGAGGAGGGAGTGAGCAAAGGGCGCACCAAGGAGAAAGCTGCTAGAAGTAAGGGCGCAGGAGGAGTGTTGCTTCTTCAGCCAAGGAGAGCCGCTAGCAATAGGAGCAAAGAGATGAAGGTGGCGAGGAGGTCAGAGGAAGGGGAGAAACATGGCGAGGAAGGTGTCACCACGTTTCTCCCCTAGCAATAGGAGCAAAGAGATGAAGGTGGCGAGGAGGTCAGAGGAAGGGGAGAAACGTGGCGAGGAAGGGTGCAGCAAGGGAGAGACAGCTGGAAGGAAGGGCGCAGGAGGAAGGGGGAGGGAGTGAGGAAAGGGCGCACCAAGGAGAAAGCTGCTAGAAGTAAGGGCGCAGGAGGAGTGTTGCTTCTACAACCAAGGAGAGCTGCTAGCAATAGGAGCTAAGAGATGAAGGTGGCGAGGAGGTCAGAGGAAGAGGAGAAACGTGGCGAGGAAGGTGTCACCAAGGGAAAGGTGGCAAGGGAGGAGGCCATGGTAGCGCCGAGGTAGCGGAGGTGGCAGGGAGGGTGAAAAAGGGGAGGGGGAGTAGATGACAGAGGTAGGAGATAGTAGAGAAGGAGGGCTAGCTGCAATCAGTGGGGAGAGAGATCCACAAAGGGAGCTAAAGGTAGGGATAGTAGGAAGCAAGGAGAGGAACTCCTAAATTAAGTGCTAATTTTAGCAAAGAGATGCTAAATTTAAAAGGGGATGCTAAATATAGGCAGAAGGTGCCAATCTTAGGGAAAGATATGCCAAACTTGGTTGGAGCGCTAGGGGTAGAGCTAAATATAACAAGGTGACATGGGGTGGAAAGGGATGAATTTTGTAAGAGAGAGGTGGAGGTGGACAGAGGGTAAAAAGAGAAGTGTTTTGGAAGAGTGAGGTAGGGATGGACAGAGGGTGGAAAGAGAAGGGCTTCGTAAGAGAGAGGTAGGGGTGGACATAGGGTGGAAAGGGAAGGGTTTTGTAAGAGAGAGGTAGGAGTTGGACAGAGGGTGGAAAGAGAAGGGGTTTGTAAGAGTTGGACAGAGGGTGGAAAGAGAACGGGTTTGTAAGAGAGAGGTGGAGGTTGGACATAGGGTGGAAAGAGAAGGGTTTTGTAAGAGAGAGGTGGGAGTGGACATAGGGTGGAAAGGAAAGGGTTTTGTAACAGAGAGGTAGAGGTTGGACAGAGGGTGAAAAGAGAAGGGGTTTGTAAGAGAGAGGTGGGGGGTTGGACATAGGGTGAAAAGAAAAGGGGTTTGTAAGAGAGAGGTCGGGGGTTGTACATAGGGCGAAAAGAGAAGGGTTTCGTAAGAGAGAGGTAGGGGTGGACATAGGGTGGAAAGGGAAGGGTTTTGTAAGAGAGAGGTAGGGATTGGATAGAGGGTGGAAACAGAAGAGGTTTATAAGAGTTGGACAAAGGGTGGAAAGAGAAGGGGTTTGTAAGAGAGAGGTGGGGGGTTGCACAAAGTGTGGAAAGAGAAGGGATTTGTAAGAAAGAGGTGGAGGGTTGGACACAGGGTGGAAAGAGAAGAGGTTTGTAAGAGAGAGGTGGGGGTTGGACATAGGGTGAAAAGAGAAGGGTTTTGTAAGAGAGAGGTAGAGGTGGATAGAGGGTGAAAAGAGAAAGGGTTTGCAAGAGAGAGGTGGGGGATTGGACATAGGGTGGAAAGAGATGGGTTTTGTAAGAGAGAGGTCGGGGTGGACATAGGGTGTTAAGGGAAGGGTTTTGTAAGAGAGAGATAGAGGTGGACATAGGGTGGAAAGGGAAGGGTTTTGTAAGAGAGAGGTAGGGGTTGGACAGAGGATGGAAAGAGAAGGGCTTTGTAAGAGTTCCCCCCCCCCCCAAAAAAAAAGACTTCTAGTAAGTAAGAAAGAAACTCGCAAGAGCAAGCTCTGTGCGATGATACAACATGCTAGGCATGTAATAAAAACACCTCAGAGGAATGAGGTAGAAAGAAACCAAGGCTGAGGTTGAAAATGCCAACTCAACCCTGTAGAAGTCTCAGCAAAGAAGGGAGAGTTTCTCCAATCTCTGAGAAAAGTAACTCTCCTGGAGGAGGCTGCTTGAGATAAACCCTGCATGGTCGCCCAAATGGCCATCAAAGTGTGTACCGTATCTGTCCAAGTACTGGCCAAGATCTGAGACGGGTGAACCTCCAAAGCCTCAGTGCACCTGGCTCTCCAAATGTGCCATGCTGCAATGCTAGCTAAGACCTCCCATGGAGAGTCAACTGATGAATGAGCAGCCCTGAAGATAGAGGCCGAACATCCTCTAGAGAGCACGACTCCACAAGGTGTCGTCGGATGTGAAGAGCCCAAGAGGAGTCAAGTCTCTCAAAGAAGACCTGGGGCCCTGAAAGAGTGAGCCAAGCCACTGATCCCAAGGTCATATAGAAAGGTAGGTGAACAAAAGTGCTGAAAAGTTTTGCAATCCCCTTCCATATTCTCGCCTATCTGCAATCCCAAAGGCAGTGCTGTATTGTCTCCAAAGCAGAAAGGCCACGAGGGCAAGACGGGTCAGCTCCGAACCTAGATCTCCATTGGTTCACTGCTATCCCACCATGAATAGAAAGCCAAAAGAGAGAGTGATTTTTCTATTCTGGTGGGATTTCCAGAGCCTCTGCCAAAAGATTTTCAGCAAGTCAGCAAAAATCTGAAAGTTCTCCCAATGATGAGCTCTGGTAGGCCTCCTACCCCTATAGTTGAGCTGGCATTTCCTTGCATTACTGACCGTGTTACGAAAGAAAGGGATGCCCTTCTCTCTGTGCCCTTCATCTATCCATTCCCATTCCCCAGGGTCCCACAACAAAAACTTAATTGGGACACCTCCATAAAGCCACAGCCTTCATGAGCCCAAGGTGATGAGAAGCGGGTCAGGATCCAAGTACCACTGTGAAAAAGAGCCATGCTCCATGAAGCCCACTATCCTGACTGGCTGAAATAGTACCTCCAAAAAGATATCGTCTGTGGATCTGGACAGCCTGCCCCCCCAAAGAAACATAAAAAACTAAGGCATCCTCATATGTGACATGAAGAGCAATCACCTGTAAAGGAACTCCCAATCTGGAAAGTGCCCCCATCCAAGTGGAGCAAGTAAGAGGCACGTCATCTATGTCCATCCAATCCAAGGGCAAGGCTGCATCAATCTGTTGGACTCTCCCTGCACTCCCTCTGAAATTAAGAACCATCTGGGCCTATTGGTCTGCAGGAAGCTTCCTGAAGGCTTTCCATGCTCCCACGGTAAATGCAGGGCCCCTCTCCCATCTTGGCCACTGCATTAAGGAGAGGCTCCAAGTGGTCTACCATGCTCATTCAAAATACTGTCATTCCACATGATAGGCTGCCTTTCAATCTCTTCACGGGTGGATGGGGAAATCCTGCGAAGAGTACTCCTGAAGCTGGCCCATGCTTTCAGGATAGCAACCATAAGAGGGGAAGAGGGAGATCTGAGGTGGGTTGTGGTGAAAACCCATCTGGTACTGTGTGTCCAATCCTCTCCTGAAGTGGGCATGCGACACTGTATGCATCTGATAAAAAAATCCTTCCAAGGCTCTTGCCCTGGCATAAGTTCTCTCAAAACGACCTTGCAAAGTAAGACTCTGCACTGTAGATCTGAGTCAATGATATTGAAACCCCCTTCTCTTGTAGGAAGAATCAAGGTCTCCCAAGCCACCCTGGCTGTAACATCACTTGTGCCATCTACACCACTCCATAAAAAGTTTCGTATGGGCCTCTTAAGCTGAGTGGTACAATCCCTAGAGTGGCACCAACAAGAGCATACAAACCATGCTGTGGCCAGAAGAACCTGGTTAACCACCACCACCCTAGAAGCCAAGTCAAGTTTGGCTGAGCTCTAGAAAAGGAGCTTTCTTTTGATGCTCTCCAACACCGGAGCAAACTGTTGTGAAGGAGAGATGCCCACCCCAACCTAGCAGCCCAAATATCTCATGGAGACGCCCCTCTGTACCCACGTGAAGCCAATATCATTACCCCAATCCGGGGTGTCATCATCACAAATCCAAAAACCATTGGATTTATGCCGATTAATGTGTGCACCTGCAGCCGTGCAAATAAATCCAATGCTGTCCGGAAGGAAGTGAGTGTCCTGGGCGAGGCATCCAAAAGAATAGCCGTGTCATCTGCCAACTCACTATCTAGGAGCTCTTCTTCCCGGTGGATAGGAAGCCTCAGCCCATAAATATCAGCTTGAGATCTAAGGTAGATAGTCATAGCTTCCGCCACAAACAGAAAAAGAAAAGGGGCAAGAGGACATCCCTGGTGGACTGATCTGGAAATGTGAAACTTGTCCCCTCTTACCCCCCCAATGAGCACGTGGCTATGGGCTGATCTGTAGAGAGAGGATACTCCTCTAATCCATGCATCTGAAAAACCAAAGCGAGATAGAGTACCCTCTAAAAAATCCCAGTCTACTCTGTCATAAGCTTTCTCAAAGTCCAAGAGTAGAATGGCCAACAATCTCTGGTGGCTCTGCATAGCTCATTCTGAAGCCTCCCAAAATGAGAAAATATTATCAAAAATACTTATGCCATGCACAAACCCTGTCTGCGTGTCATGAATCAAATCCGGAAGAAAAACCTATAGCCGCAGACTGATGGCTTTGGCCAGAATCTTGTAAAAAGGGCCGAATAGAGTGATGGGTCTCCATTGAGACACTAGATTCCTATTACCCCCCTTTGGGATGAGATGAATGAGACCATCTATAAGTGAGTCTGGCATCTCACCTGAGTCCCACACACCCTGCAGGGTGATGTAATGTGATCAGCAATCTGCTCCCAAAAAATAATAAAAAAGGAAGGGGTAAGTCCATCTGAACCTGGGCACTTGCCCTTGTAAAGGGCAAGTAATGCAGTCTTGAATTCTGCATTGGTGAAAGGCGCATCAAGAGAAACATACATCTCATCCTTCACCAATATAGGGATACACTGCCAAATAACCTCTCTGGCATCATCTATGGCCTGTGTGCTTGGATCTGCAGTAAGAAGGGATGCAAAAAAATCTAAAGCTATACGCATGACGGCATCAGGATTCGACTGTAACACCCCGTCTGAGTCAACAAGCTATGAGACACTATCTGTACTATGTCTGGGCCCATGAGTAGAAAAAAAGTGTTTGTTGACCCTGCCTCCCATCTAAATCCAAAAGGATTCCCGTGCATGAAAGGCATACTCTACTCTCTGATCCAACAATGTCTGCATCTGAGCCCTTGCTGCAGCAAGGCGCTCCTAAATCCTAGCATTTGTGGGCCTTTTCTGCTCTTCCCTCTGAAGGGACGCTCACTGCTGGCATATAACAATCCCACATCTCCTCGAATCAGCGACTGTATGATAATAGTCACTGATTTCGGATAAGGCTGCAGCTACCTGTGATGTGCAGACAGCTCCACCCTGTATGTGAGAAACCCAAATCTGTAAAATATCCTCAGTGAGGCTCTGCTCTGCATAAAAGGCATCTAGAATCCTGACACTGACAAAGCGTCCTCTCAAATGAGGCTCCAGAATCTGCAACACCACTGGAAAATGATCTGAGGGTGGAAACCCCCATAGAAATGCATACAGATCCTCCTCTGTCAAGTGCCCAATCATCTACACAAAATCTGTAAATATGTGCATGGATGGGCATGTGTATTCTCCTGTTCGACCAAGAGTACAAGAGTGACTGTGGCACAACATGAAAGGCATCATCCAACCAAGTGTCCCTGCCACTGTACTGAAAGAGAAAGGCATCCCAGGCTGCCCTCTCCAAAGAATGAATTCCACCCTGTCTGCCTCCCTTTTTGTCTGATGGCAACTCCACCATGTTGAAATCTCTACCAATGATCCAAGAATCTGCAATGGGGGCCCAAGAAAGTAACTCCTTCCAAAAGGAGATCCGCTCCCCTCTATTGTTGGGAGCGTAGAGATTGAGAAGACCAATCTTACGCCCTTCAATCAATATAATGATCCATTGAGCTCTAGAGGGGGAGATAATACCATGACCAGCAACCAAGGGGAGAGTAGAAAGAGAGACCGAAATGCAAGTACCTCCCCTTTGTTGGAACATAGTCTATGGTATGGTTGTATAGGCTAGTCTAGATGTTTTTATGTTCATTTCTAGCCTAGTTATTTCCTAGTGTTAGGTGGGTCAGGTATATATACCCCCTACACTCATTTGTATTTCATTCTCTCAGTTGCACTATTGGATCCTTTCAGTTATATCATTTTCATGATTCATTGCTCTCTTGCTCTCTCTCGCTTGTGTCCTGGGTGTCTACCCCAACATTTGGTATCAGAGCTCAGCTCTGTGTTGAGAGAGTGAGGTGAACTCACTGAGAGGAGCGCTTGAGGCTCAGCCTCCCGTTTTGCGCTTTTGCTGCAATTTTTTTTTTTGCTGCAAACAGGCTCAGCCTGTGTGTTGTGAAAGTCTTTTGCGAGTGAATGCTCTTTCTCTTTAGGGGGGGCTCTTCTTTCTGAGTTTTCTGCTGAATAGCTTGCTGGGTGATCTCCTTAGGGGGGGGTTGTGAGTTATTTGCTGTGAAGGAAATTGCTGAGAAGAGTTCTTCGTGAAAAAGAAGAGAGTTCTTTGTAAGGAAGAGAGTGTTTCTTGAGAAAAGAACAAGTTCCTAACAAAGGATAGCATTCTTTGTAGAAGAGCACCTTGCTGAAAGAAAAAAAAAAAAAAAAAAAAAAAGAGACGTTTTTCTTAGCGAAAAGAGTGTTCTTCGAGAGGAGTTCATTGAGCATTCTTTCATTGAGCATTCTTTCTGTGAGAGAGGAGAGTTCACGCAGGTGGCTGGAGAACAGTATCGCAGGAAGGCTTCTTTGCGAGGACTTCAACTCCTCAAAGCAAGTGCTCGTTGTGCGTTCAGGAGAAGGGTGGTGACACGCGCAAGCGAAGCCAGGCTGCTGGAGGAGAATCGCGGCGCAGACGAACACAGAAGCAGAGAACTGGCGCGAGCACGCCACGCCACAGGCGAATCAGGCCATCGCGACCAGCACCCGAGCACTCGCGGGTAGACAGAGGAAGGCGACGCGCGCAGTTCGTGGTCCAGCCAGGCAAGGCGAGCGGACTCAGCAACACAAGCACTCCGCCAAAAACGCGGCAAGCAAGCGGCGACAGGCGAAGGCGACGTGCAGGGTGGCGGCGAAGGCCATAGCCACAGCCAACTTTGGAGCCACACCAAATTTTTAGGGCATTTTTCCCAAGTTAGACTAACTGTGGTTAGTTTAGCTAACCGGTGCCAATTTGGTTTGATTTTTGGCCCCAGGCCAAATTTATGGGGAAAGGCTAAAAAGCCCCCTAAACTCCTTTGTATTTGGCATTCCTTTGTATTTTTGGGCTTTCTTGAAAAATTCTAAGTCCTAACAAAGGATTTTGCCCTTTGTAAAAGGGCATTCGGAGCACATTTTGACGTGCTGTAGAGCACCCGCTTGGCCAAATTTGGTCAAACTGAGCCTGCACATCAATTACCTGTATACAGGTCTTGAGTTGTGACACTCCAAGTGTCTGATAAACTCTGCCTACCTGTGGTATTTTTGACCCCGAAAGGTGCCCCCAGGAGCAAACTGCGACACAGACAAAAAGTGCTCACAGTCCAATTTTTGGACCATTTTCTGAGCAATTTTCGGGCAGTTTCAAGCAAAATCAACAGAGGTATTTCATCTTTGTCATACCCTCTGTCCATTGTACTGTTGTTCTATTTCATTCGGTATCACTTTTGGATACCCGGGCATCTGTTATAGCCCTTCAAAAACAGGTGCAGGGACAGGTACAGGACAGGTGCAGGTCAATTTTTCTTCCAGATTTCTTGCAGATTTTTAGCCATGGCATCTGAGTCATTTTCATTTGCTGAGCATGACAAACTTGACGGCACAAACTATGGTCTTTGGGCCTTCATGGTCAAGCATTTGCTGATAGGCAAAGACCTATGGGAGCTTGTGTCAGGTGAAGAGAAAAGGCCAGCAGGCCCTACTGCTAGTGCATCTTCAAGCAGTACATCGTCTTCTAGCAGTACAGTCACTGCCACTACCACGCCCGCGCAGAAGGCATTTGACAAAAGGAATGGACTTGCCATGTCCATCCTTGTGCATTCAGTCAAAAGGAACATTATTCAAAGCTCTCAAGATGACTGAGCATCAGTCTGTTCTTGAGCATACATCCAAGCTCACTGATATCAGAGATCAGTTCGCTGCCTTGGATGAAGCCATTAGTGACCGGAAGATGGTCACTCTCACTCTGAATAGCTTGGCGCCTTCTTACAGAAATTTTACGTCATCTTTAAACCAGACCATGCGGGTTGCACCAGTCTCTTACCAAGAGCTGGTTGGTTTGTTATTGCAGGAAGAGCAAACCATGAGAAACTTTGATCAAGGTGGCACTCATGAAAAGGCATATGCCATGCATGGCCGAGGCAGAGGCAAAGGCCAGGCCAAAGGCAAAGGACCGGCTCAGCCGACACCTCAGGTGGCTCAGCCACAGAAAAAGCAAAATAGGTGGACTCCTAAGAAACAGGAGCCACAGCCGAAAGCACAAGAAGCGAAGCCTATCAAAGGCACCTGCCACTATTGTAAGCTACCAGGCCACTATGCCAATACATGTCAGAAGAAATATGCAGACTCTTTGAAGAAGGGTAAGGCCAATCTTGCCCAAGATGATGCAGATGAGAAGTCTGAGCAGGCACACACAGTGTCAGATGAGAAAAGCTACTGTTTTGCTGTAGATCTCAGAGAGATTTCTGATGCAGACAGTTCCCAGCCCTCTACTTCAGAGGTGATGCTTGTTATGAATGATGCTTGGTGTATCGACAGTGGTGCATCAAAGCACATGACTCCTCGCAAGGAGTGGTTTGATGAATATGCATCCTCAGAGGGCAGATTTGTGACATGTGCCAACAATGCTAGACACAAGGTTCATGGAATTGGGGATGTGCCAATTAAATTTTCTGATGGCAAAACCCAATTCATTCGTGATGTGTGGCATGTTCCGGGTCTAAAGAGGAACTTGATTTCAGTTCCTACATTGGCAGTGAAGCAACACATGCTTGTGGAATTCCAAGATTTGCAATGCCGGATCAAGGATCCTACCAAAGATTTTCAGGTTGTTGCTACTGGTTCTTTCCATGATGGTGTATACACATTGGATGCATCTTCACCAGGAGAGGTTGCCATGGCAGTGACATCTCAGGATTTGGTCTCTTTGTGGCATGCACGGTTTGGGCACATCAACACCAGGAGCTTGCAATTTTTGTCCACCCATAACATGGTGACAGGCATGCCGGCTCTACCAACACCCAAATCAGAATTATGTGAGCATTGTGTGCTTTCGAAAATGCACAAACAGAAATTTCCCCTTGCAGGAGCAGTCAGAGCTACCGAAAGGTTGCAGTTGGTGCATTCAGACGTGTGTGGGCCACTCAGTGTTGCCACACATGCCAAGGCAAAGTACTTTGTGACGTTCATAGACGACTTCTCAAGATTTGCATGCGTCTTTCTGATGAAGGACAAATCTGAAGTCTTTGCCTATTTTCAGGAATACAAAGAGCTTGTTGAGAACAAGCTAAACTTGAAAATCAAGACCCTACGGTCTGATAATGGGGGAGAGTATCTTTCCAATGCCTTCACAGCTTATTTGGCAAAGCATGGGATCAAGCATCAGCTGTCCACTCCCTACACACCACAGCAAAATGGTGTTGCTGAGCGGAAAAACCGCTCATTGCTTGACATGACCAGGTGCATGTTGTCTCACAAGCACCTGCATAAGAAATTTTGGGGAGAGGCTGTCATGACAGCCACATACATTCAGAACAGGTGTCCAACCAAGGCCTTGGTTGACAAGACACCATACGAGGTGTTCTATGGGTCTCCACCGAAAGTGGGACATCTCAGGATTTTTGGTTCTGTTTGTTATGCTCTTGTGCCAAAGAAACAGAGAAAGAAGCTGGACAATAAGGCAGTGAAATGCATATTTGTGGGGTATTCACAGGCCAGCAAAGGTTACAGACTCTGGAATCCGGACACACGGTCCATTGTTCTTAGCAGAGATGTAAAGTTTGCTGAGTGTGACACTTTACCGGACACTCTACCAGATGTCAGAGATAGCATGGATGCACCCTTGACTATTCTCACCTTCAGTATGCCTACTGAACAGTCCGAGCAAATTGCTACCGCACCCCAGAATATACAGCAAGGTCCTCAGCCCGCTGTTGCATCAGAACAGCCCCTCATTGTATATAACAGGAGACCAAAGGTTGCTCCAGTTACTGCTGTACCAAAACAGCAAAAACAGGCTGTCATTCTGCCACAAGAGGCCCAGCCTCATGGCATGCAGACAAGGTCCAAAACAGCCCAGAAAAATCAGGTCAATTTAGCCTTGATGGCTGATGTGCTTCAAGCACCTGTAGAGCCTGATAACTACAGCATTGCTATGCAGGATCCACGATGGTACAAGGCAATGCAAGATGAGCTTCATGCCATCTCGAAGAATCACACATGGGACCTAGTTACTCCACCTGTGGGGAGGTCAGTCATTGGCACCCGGTGGGTTTACAAGGTCAAATATCATGCCGATGGCACAGTAGAGAAATGCAAGGCACGATTGGTTGTGCAAGGCTATGGGCAGAGAGAGGGCATTGACTATGAGGAAACATTTGCCCCGGTTGCCAGGATGACCACCATTCGTGGTGTGGTTGCAATAGCAGCATCGTATGGATGGCCCATCTTCCAGTATGATGTGAAAACAGCGTTTCTGAATGGAGATATCCAGGAGGAAGTTTATGTGAGGCAACCACCTGGCTTTCCTGTCACAGGACAGGAGGATAAAGTATGCAAACTCAACAAGGCATTGTATGGGCTGAAGCAAGCACCACGGGCTTGGTATTCAGTGATTCATTCATGTTTGTTATCTTATGGGTTTGAGCATACTCCCACGGAGCCCAATCTCTATGTGCTACAGAGGCATGACTACATATTGATTCTCATTTTATATGTAGATGACATTATTTTCACTGGCAGTGATCAGTCACAGGTAGAGGCAGTCAAGAAGCTACTGTTTTCACAGTTTGAGATGACAGACCTAGGCCTCTTACATTATTGCCTTGGATTGGAGGTTTGGCAGACACAGGATGGTATTCATGTCACTCAGTCCAAGTATGTCAGTGAGATTTTGTCTCAGTTTAACATGAAGGACAGCAAACCAGTGGCAACTCCTATGGAGAAAGGCTTTAAACTTTCAAAGTTTGATACGGCGGAGAGGTTTGATGGCACATTGTATAGACAGCTAGTGGGAAAGCTGATTTATTTGTGCTCTACACGACCAGACATTGCCTATGCCACGGGCATTTTGTCTCAATTCATGCATGATCCTACTGTCACTCATTGGCATGCTGCCAAGAGAGTTCTTCGTTACCTGCAGGGTACGCAGACTTTGGGTCTGTTTTATGCGAGGAACACTGACTTGCAGCTATCTGGATATTCAGATTCAGATTGGGCAGGGGATTGTGATGACAGGAAATCCACTTCTGGGTATACTTTCTTTCTTGGCACCTCATGCATATCATGGCTAAGTAAGAAGCAGCCCAGGAATGCACTCTCATCCAGTGAAGCGGAGTACATGGCAGCAGTCACAGCTACTACAGAGTGTATGTGGTTGCAGAAGTTGTTGTATGACACGCATATATCACAGGCTTCACCAGCGACAGTTCTTCATTGTGATAGCCAGTCATGCATAGCCATTGCCAACAACCCTGTGTTCCATGCTCGCATGAAGCACATTGAAAACCACTATCATTACATTCGTGGTTGTATTGAGGATGGCACACTTACACTCCATTATTGTCCCTCTGAGGACAATGTAGCAGATCTCTTCACTAAAGCCCTTGGTGCGGACTCGTTCATCAGATGCAGAGATCGGCTTGGTATGAGAGACACACCAGTGTCACGGGGGGTAGTGAAATGACACTGCTGTTTTTTTTTGTGTATGCTACCCTAGGTTGCTATATCCATGTCCCTTTGGATGAACATGTGCAACCAGTGGTACTTTAGGTATCACTAGGTACCTCTGAGACGTTTCCAGGGTACTTGACCATACCATTGAGGGGGGGAATGTTGGAACATAGTCTATGGTATGGTTGTATAGGCTAGTCTAGATGTTTTTATGTTCATTTCTAGCCTAGTTATTTCCTAGTGTTAGGTGGGTCAGGTATATATACCCCCTACACTCATTTGTATTTCATTCTCTCAGTTGCACTATTGGATCCTTTCAGTTATATCATTTTCATGATTCATTGCTCTCTTGCTCTCTCTCGCTTGTGTCCTGGGTGTCTACCCCAACACCCTTGTGCCCATAGCAGGTGACCAGAAGGTATGTCCTGAAAGTAGTTTGCCAGACTTAGAGCAATCACTGGCATCCAACTTGTGTTCCTGGATAAAAAGGATATCAATAGCACCTCGAGTGACACCTGGATGAAGCTGATTCCGGATCAGCTGCCTACGGCGACGGTGTGGAACTCCGCCTAGGCCCTGTATGTTCCAACTGACTATCCTCATCGACAGGAGGATGCTGGATGGAAAGGCTTACCCGACCTAGTAGAGAAGACCACCTTCCCTTGGGCCGAAACACTCTTGCTGAGGGCACGAAACTCAACAAGTGAAAGGATCCCCACACCTGCTGAAGTGGAGGCCCTATCAAAAGGAATCCCAATGATCGGGACCCCTAACGTGGAGGGCACAAACTCCTCATCATCGATGAAAGTCGCCGAATCTGCCAGTGTCGAAAAAGAGTTCCTGATAAGCAAGTCTGACCGAGGAGTGCTAAGAATATCTACACTCGTGGAATATGGAGGAGAAGGATCTACCAGGCCTCTATCAACAGAACTGGAGCTGGGGGCTGAGGAGGCCTGTGGCTGGGCTAAAGAGGAATCTGGAGTCCTCACCTGTGCCTGCACTTTCTCGGTCGTCCTGACTATGGCAGGAACAGTCTACGGGGAAGAAGTATCTCTCGCCCCCTCCTGGTCAGAAACCAAGGTAACTGGGGCTAGTACTGGTGCATCTAAAGGCCCCTCCTAATGTGGAACTATAGTGTCTGGGACTGCAACAACATCTACCTCTGGAGTCTGGATGGCGTCTGTCTAAACCGGATCAAAGGTATCCTCCTGAGGTAAGGGAGCCGCTCTGATCGCTCTCCATCGTGGTACTGGGTGTGCTGCGGGCTTTGGGCACCCTGTTGCCCCTAGTGGTCCTGGGGTGCGCGAAGTAGGGTGCCCTACTGCTCCTGGTGGTCCTGGAGTGCATGGTACAGGGCGTTGGGGAGGTGCAGTCGGGATAGTACGTGAAGGAACCGCACCAGAAGACCTCTTGGGTCTTTTTCTCTTCCTGGGGGGCAGGCTGTCCAGATCCACAGACGATATCTTGTTGGAGGTACCGTTTCAGCCAATCAAGATAGTGGGCTTCATCGAGCATGGCTCTCTTTCACAGTGGTACTTGGATCCTGACCCGCTTCTCATCGCCCTAGGCTCATGGAGGCTGTGGCTCTATGGAGGTGTCCCAATTAAGTTTTTGCAATGGGACCCTGGGGAATGGGAATGGATAGATGAAGGGCATTGAGAGAAGGGCATCCCCTTCTTTCGTTACACGGTTAGTAATGCCAGAAAATTCCAGCTCAGCTGTAGGGGTTGGTGGCCTACCAGAGCTCATCATTGGGAGAACTTTCAGATTTCGACTGACTCTTGCAGAAATTTTTTTGGCAGAGAATCTGGAAATGCCACCGGAATAGAAAAATCACTCTCTTTTTTGGCTTTCTATTCATGGTGGGATAGCAGTAAACCATTGGAGATCCAGGTTCGGAGCTAACCCTTCTTGCCCTCGTTGCCTTTCTGCTTTGGAGACAATACAGCATTGCCTTTGGGATTGCAGACAGGCGAGAATCATATGGAAGGGGATTGCAAGACTTTTTAGCACTTTTGTTCGCCTACCTTTCTATATGACCTGGGGATCAGTGGCTTGGCTTACTCTTTCAGGGCCCCAGGTCTTTTTTGAGAGACTTGACTCCTCTTCGGCTCTTCACATCTAACGACACCTTGTGGAGTCCTGCTCTCTAGAGGATGTTCCGGCCACTCTCTTCAGGGCTGCTCATTCCTCGGTCGACTCTCCATGGGAGGTCTTAGCTAGCATTGCAGCATGGCACATTTGGAGAGCCAGATGCACTGAGGCTTTGGAGGGTTCTCAGATTCACCCTTCTCAGATCTTGGCCAGGTATTAGACAGATACGGTACACACTCTAATGGCCAGTTGGGCGACCATGTAGGGATCATCTCGAGCAGCCTTCTCCAGGAGAGTTACTTTTCTCAGAGATTGGAGAGACTCTCCCTTCTTTGCCGAGACTTCTACAGGGTTGAGTTGGCATTTTCAGCCTCAGCCTTGGTTTCTTTCTACCTCATTCCTCTGAGGTGTTTTTTATTACATGCTTAGCATGTTGTATTTCCGCACAGAGCTTGCTGTAGCGAGTTTCTTTCTTACCTAATAGAAGTCTCTTTTTTGCACCCAAAAAAAAAAAAAAAAAGGTTCTCTGCCTTGGATAATCCTCCTAAAATGATATATTGCTTTTATATTTATGGTGTTTGGCTCCATGTCCCTAATTAGTCTCTGAAGCCAAGAGGGAAATGTATTGTGGGAGCCAGGTATTGGCTTTGATAGGTCTATTTATCAAGCCTAGCATATGAGCTCCACGATGTTGATACGTTAGTCTCCTAAACCTCTGAGTTGGCCATGCATCCATGCATGATGAACCTCTGAGCCATGTTAGTCGAGCATCTAAGTCTATACCATGCTCACTAGCCTTTGCACCATGCTCACTTGCCTTTGAGTTCGCATGGGATCCATGTCTAGTTCTAAACTGTCATTGCACAGTTTGATGACCGTCATTGCCATGTTCAATTCTTGGTTCCATTGTAGTAGTCACTCACCTTTCCTCCATGGGAGGGTGTTAGGAAATGGAGTCAACATGAGTCAGTTTGGTGAGTTCTAGTCTAGTGTGTCCTATGGATGCCATGTTGATACGACAAAACCTGTATCAAGTTTTTGAGCACTGTATATAGCTGTAGGTAGGCACATAGTTGTACACATCCAGGGTAGGTGTGGGCTTTTGGCATTTGTGGATTTTTCCTTCACAAGCATGATGGACTAATGTATAGTTTTTTAAGACAATAAAGTATGTTTTGCAGGGACTTCATGGGAAATGATGAAATGCAATGTGGTTGTACCAGAACTCCAGAGCAAGGGTATCCAGTGTGTGGTCAAGTGAAAATGTTTTCGGGGTCATGTAAATTCAAGTCATGAAGGGTTTTTTTTTTTTAATTTTCCTAAGTCAATGTGGTCTTGCATGTTACGGGAATTTGATATGTTCTAGTATCCATGTCAAGGGGCTTTTCATGTGGGTGTACGGGGGTGCATGCAAGTCTTAATGTGCATGCTAATGTGTGTGGGAATTGTGTGACCAAAGGTCCAAAATGTGCATTTAATGTGCCTTGGGGGATATTTGCATTTTTTTAATGGAAGAGTGGTAAATTCTACGTGATGATGTGGCTGGAAAATCTAGAAGGGAATGTATGCATGCAAGGTGGCTACGTGATTAAGGATTGGGATGCTCTGGCTGACGAGTGGGCTGATACGTGGGATGGCGACTACCAAAGAGTTCTGAAAAATGTGGATGAGCGGAAGAGATGAAGTTGGGGCGAAGAAAGAGAAGAAGGAGAGAGGAGAGGATCTGGCTGTGACGATCTGAGAGAGCGATTGGGCTGTGTACGGGCTGTCAATGCGATGTGATGATCTGAAAAAAAATAGCACAGGGCTGATGGGCTGTTAGCTGAGCGGAGAGCTGTAGTATGGAAGAGAAGAGACAGGCTGACGATTAGCTGAGCGGAGAGCTAACGGACTGATCGACATGAAGTACGAGTCGCTTATTTTTTTGGGCTGTGGATTTGTTACCTTTAATCACGCACAAGTGTGCAGGCTGCGTGGGGGAGCTTAGCTGGAACAGAATACAGATTGGGAGTTGTCGCTGCTGGAAGCACTTGTGATGTGGCTGCTTACAATTCTGAGTATGACATACAGCTTGTGTGCAGATGCAATAGTGACTGAACGGAAGTCATGATAGGGATCAAGGACTTTGATCGTTGAGGTTTCATGAATCTATAGGTGGAGGGGATGACTCAATGGATTAGCATTCTTGGGGATTCTTTGTGCATGAGGATTCCATACGAGAAGCCTAAGTACGAGCTGTTTTACTTATACAAGCTGCTGGAAGGAGGTGTTGTAGATACATCATGTGTGGTTGATCTGTCGTACAAAGAACGACTGTGTGTATGAACAACTCTTGGTTGACACAGAGCTACAACAAGTCAAAGCCTTCTTTCCCCTCTTTCAAAGAGTTTGTGTGTTCCTATGTGTGTTCTAGTCAGATTGTGTGGGAGATTGACTTGTTATTTGTGTGCTCTGGATACCTGCTCTGGAACCTAGTTCATAAGCTCATCATCTACGAGCCCACATTGCAGCTGATCCCTATGAAGTCTCAGCTATCTGACGTGGTGAAGTACATCATTCCTGGTTGTCTTTCCTTTTTTTTTCCTTATCAACATGTCACATTGAGAGTTATCCCATGTGCATTGGTGTTCATATGTGTGTGTGTGCACTATAGAAGAGCTGTACTTGTCTAGTGTTAAATCCAGTTCAATTCCAGAATGGCTGATCAACGGAAGGTTGTATCCCCAACATCTATCAAAGGAGTTCCCATGTAGATTGGAGGGATTACCTTCGTATCTTAACTTCGTTTTGATCGACATGGCAACGGATGACCTTATGTACCCACCCTTGCTAGGTAGACCATGGTTGAGGTCTGCCAAGGCTATTCAAGATGTTGAGAGACCACACTCAACATCATGTGATTACATGTGCATAGCACTAACACATTTTGAGTGCTATAAAGGAAAGGGTTAGATGCCCTAACCTTAACCCTAAATGGGTTTGTATATATTCTACATTTTCAACTAAATCTAGTGTACAATTAGTCATTTGTGGTATGCTCTCTAACTGTGCCCTCTCTCCTCATCTCAACTCTTCTTGTTGGAATATGAAGCCAAAGTGAGTCAAAAATGAGTGTACTACGTGTCTAGGGTGTGTTTTATAGTCTAGTGAGTCCTAGATATGCCACGTGTCATATTGGGAGGTATCCCATAGACATTGTGACTTTCTAGAGTCTAGTGTCACACTATATAGTGTTGTACTTGTCTTGAGTCGTTTCATATCAGTCAACATCAAGCCTTATGTCATGTGAGTATTTTGGTTATCATTGCCTAGCACTTGTTCTTTAATTTGCTTTCCATTTTGCCTTTCCATTATGCTTTCCATATTTCCATTCCGTTCCTAGTTAGCTTGGCATTCTCCTACCTCCATGTTTCTTCATATGGTATCAGAGCCACCTCCAAGAGATTGAGGTAAGAGAGTAGCCAGACCGGGGCGCACCCTTCCCTCCTCCTTGGAAGGTCCTCTCCTCCACTTGACCTCTCCCTTGAGCTCTCCTCTTTTCCACCGTGAGCTCTTCTCCTCCTACCCAAGCCTCACCAATGTGGAGCTACCCATCTATGACATGATGCTGAGATTCTACCACGACTTGGAGCTGCCACATATCCCGTGCTTTGCCCGCCATTGCTCAGGCAGCTGATTTTTTTCTCCTCTTTCCACCCGCCTCTACTGCTCCAAACCCCCCACCATTTCTGTGATTCTACATGCTGCACCCGTGATCTACGGCAAACCATCTGCCTCCACCTGCAATCAGCTCTAGCTCCACGCTCCACGCTGCTGCTGCTGCCCACGCAGCTCTAGATCTGCTGCTCATGCTGCCCTCGGGATTGTTGTCAAGCTGCTGCTCCTATGCCCGCCATTTTGCTCCAAAGAGTCGCCTGTTCTTCCTACAAATTCCGCCTATCTCCAGCTCTTCTCTGTCCTGCAACAGACCCTCTTCTCTGCCCGTCAACAACAAGTGAAGCTGCCCGAGCTCCACTTTTGACCGACTCTCCGAGTGCTCGTGACACCTCCGGCCTCTACTTCAACATCGGTGACTCTCCCTTAGCCATTTTGAGAGTCACTATGTGAGTGCTCCATTTAGCTACCCCATACACTTCACCGACACATCTTTTGGGGCATTCCTACCTAGCGCTTCATCGACATCGTCATCGTCTCGCAGGGATGTGCACACATGTGCAGTGGCTACTTGGAGGACATCTCTTATCATGAGATCTATTTTTTATTACTACATACTTGATGTTATTTTGGGGTCCTCTGTCCTAGGTAGTCCCCCTAAAATTATATGTATTGTATGATCTGCTCTTGGTTAAGGGATATTTGTACTTGAGGAGTTGCTGCCAAATCCCCTTGAACATTGCCAACATGAGGATCATTGGGTTCAGAAACTACAGTCTGATCATCAATTGCTTCCTTCTCTGAGATGGGATCAAGGATACCCATTGTCTGCTTACTAGCTTGACCTGTAGACCTCTTTACAGGCATCTTTAATGACTCGAATCAAGAGTAAATGCACTGTCTTAAGCCCTGATAAAAAACCAGTACCAAAAGCCCCAAATGCTAGTTTTGCCCTAATTTCGCAAGTCAAATTTTTGAGAAAAAACTTGAAATTTCCTACTTGATGAGGCGATCCTTATGCTAAGAATGAACCATAGAGCCAATCAGAAGTAGAAAATGGTAACATTGCACCTGGATTGCAAGAAATTGCTAGAACATTTGGCAAATAACTGTCCTGCGCTAGCTGTTGCAACTGAATTTCGAGTTTCTCAGTAACAAAAAATCAGATCACTATCAAACTTTATCAGCTGCATCTATGGAGCTGGGCGACCATATGCACTAAGGCTGACCCAAAATGGAGTTATAAATTTGAAATTCGAATTTGCTCATAGCTCCTCCAAATAGTCTCAGATCACCACCAGACTTAGGGAGCAGCCTTATGAGGTTAGGGCGAACAGAACAAGCCAAGAATGCCCTAATTTGGTGCAGGAAAACAGCAGATCATTGCTTTCTTCACTTTCTTGCGCCAGAGAGAAAAAAAACGTCAATGTTGACTCAATCCTCCTTCCTTTTAGGAATCTAATGCATAGAAATGATCAGGGAAGCAAGGGCTTTCCACTGATGTAAGAAGCCCCAAATTCTGAGCATTTCAAAAATTAGGGTTTCTCAGAGCCTGCCATGTGGCAGCTCTCAACAGAGAGCACTTCTGGTGCTGAATTTTTGCAGAGAGATAGGCTCTAGGCTCAAGAGTAGATTCTCCAAATTTCAAAGTGATTGGACAAAAAATTTCCCACCAATTCCCACGAAAAGTGCTCTGATACCAATGCAGCAAGACTGCTCCTAACTGATAGTAAACACACCCAAACTTGGTAGAATATGCAGGAAGGTTAGAATAGAGTAGTACCTTATGTTTTAGGAAAAAAGTAGGGGTAGAAGGTCATGGGCTGGACCTGCAACAGAGACTTGTGAGGGGCTGCACAAGGACAGGAGGAAATCAATCCTTTTTAGAATTCAGCTGAGTGTTGGACCTCTTGCTGTGTATTCTATTTCAGTAATGAAGTACAAGTCATGAATTGTCTTGCCAAGTACAACTAGAGCCCTTATATAGGTATGGCCCAGGGTAGTACAAAGCAGTATTGCTTATGGGATTACCTCCTAGGATGCCACGTGGCAACTTATGGTATCCCCTAAAAAAAAGAACACTTACAAGCCAATAAAGACCTTTCTACTAACTTTTAGCCTAAGTAAAAAGTAACCCTCTGTTACAAGCATGCACAGTTTTGATGACCGTCATTATCATGTTCTGTTCTTGGTTCCATTCTAGTAGCCTCACCTTGCCTTCATGGGGGGGTGTTGGAATATGAAGCCAAAGTGAGTCAAAAATGAGTATACTAGGTGTCTAAGGGGTGTTTTATAGTCTAGTGAGTCCTAGACATGCCACGTGTCATATTGGAAAATATCCAATAGACATTGTGACTTTCTAGAGTCTAGTGTCACACTATATAGAGTTGTACTCGTCGTGAGTCATTTCATATCAGTCAACATCAGCCTTATGTGATGTGAGTATTTTGGTTATCATTGCCTAGCACTTGTTCTTTCATTTGCTTTTCATTTTGCCTTTTCATTATGCTTTCCATATTTTCATTCCGTTCCTAGTTAGCTTAGCATTCTCCTACCTTCATGTCTCTTCACTTCTCCTCTCCCCTCTTCATATTTTGTCATGGTATTAGAGCTCCCTTGCCTTTCGCTGAGGCATCAAGATCATCATGTGAGAGATTGCCAGATTGAGAGATCGAGAGATTGAGAGATCTTAAGTGTTCTCTTTCGTGAGAGAAAAGTTTCCGTTCATTGTGTTGAGAGATTTCCATCCATAGTTTTCTATTCATTCCACTTGAGAGAGTTTTTGTGAGGAAGAAAGTCTTAAGAGCTTTGACTGCTCTAAGAGAGCCTATCTCATCTAGCTCAAACTCGTGTGAGAGAAAGAGTTCTTCTTCAAGTGAAAGATCCAAGAGAGATTCTTTGAGATTGAAGAAGAGCTAAAGTCCACGCGAGCTCCAACTAAGATACACAAGTGGGCTGCAGGAAGCGCACACAACTGCAAGGCAACTCAAGCTCCTACAAACAACAACTATAGCAACAAGGCCTTCATCTCAACAAGGAAGGGAAGGCCTTCATCTCCTTCGCCTTCATTTGGCTTCTACTACGACCTTCACCGGCTTCCCATCTAGGGACCTCCAATTGACGAGCAGCGCCATAGCGACCCAGGAGCACCATTGACGCCCGTCTGCAGAGCCTACCGTCAGTAGCCAACTCAGTTCTGTCATGTTATCCTGCCACATCACCAAGATGACATCAACATTACCACGTCATCTGTCATGTCATCTACCACGTCATCAGGGTTGACTAGTCAACTGTCACGTCACCCTATCCAGTCAACAATGCCACATCATCACTGCCACATGGCACTGTCTCCTACAAGACACTGTGACCCCTCTACAGACACACTGTTCACACTGCATGTAAATGCACCTGCCACATCAGCACACAGCTCCACTGACACACCTCTTCAAAGGCACAGTCACTGCATGTGACTGTGAGTGCCACATTATCATTAAGCACTTTGCACCATTTTTTGCCCCTCCACCTAGATCAAGCCGTATCTCTTGATCCAAGAAGAATTTTTGAGGATGCTCCAAAAAGAAAAATCCCTTGATTTGTCGTGCTCTACGCACTCGTCACATCACGCGCACATTTCGGTGCAAGTTGCACATATTTTTAATCCTCACCGACAAATCCACTTCCTTCACGTACATTAGCCTCTACATCGATGCATCTGACCCAGCACATAAAAAGAACCAAAGAAAAAATAATTATTTGTTGTTCTTTTCTTCGATTGACGGTTGATCTAGATCTAGATCAAAGTAGACTAGATCGCCATAGTGGAGATGATTTAAATTTCTCCAAGTTGCCAACCTAAGCCATGCCCAAAATGCCCGACTAGCTCCTACTCGGAGTCAGTACCTACGCTCACATGCGGTTTCACACTCATTACATTTTCTGAAATTCAGATCAGTGAGAAGTCTTCAGTGGTATTGGCACAATGTATCAGTGGGCAGATTGCACACTATTGTACATTTGCACTTCACATTGCCACCATTGTAAAGCCTTTAATCAAGCTATTTGTCTAGCATTTGTGCACATCATTTTGAGCCTTGTAAAGCCTCTTGGCTATTTCCGGCATCATTTGCCACAAGCCTTGTAACAGATCGGATCATATATTACAGTTCTACCTTCACCGACAGTTCAAATTTCACTTGCCACAGTCAGTGTTTTATAGTTGATCCAAACAATGATTTTCACGACAATTTGAGTACATTTCTTACACCATGTCTACGACTAGCAACCTCAATCTAGAGGCATCTACTAAGCTAGACAACTCCAATATGCAAATACCGAATGGAGACCATTCTTGTACTTCAGGACAAATGGGAGTATGTAGATGGATCTACACCTAGACCATTGGACAATCCAGCCAGTAGTAGCTCTACTCCACCTGTTGTCGCACCAGCAGCGGGATCTACAACTACACAAACAGTTTTCGCACCTATATTAGTAGATCTTGCCATTGCTCGAGCATAGGCAGAATGGGACAAGAAAGACAAGTATGCATATCAGCTAATCAAGCAGAATGTGCAAGATGTCATGCTAGGACAGCTCAACACCGTCAAGACATCAAAAGAAGCATGGATATGTTCGCAGCTCTCTTTGAGTCCAAGAACACTTCCAAGATTCTCACATTGAAAAACCAGATCAACCAAAGTTTCCGCAACAACAGTGAAACCGATCATGCTTACGTACTCAGGATTAAAGATTATAACAATCAACTCGTAGTAGCAGGAGAGACTATGAATCCCGCAGAAATGATTCAAGTCATCCTGAATGGATTGGGAGAGGAATACGAGAATCTAGTCTAGAGTATTGCTATCCAACGACGAATTCCGACACTGGAAGAACTTCAATCAGTGTTACTTGGTGAACAAGTCAGGACGCAAGCCATTTATTCACGCAAAGGTCATTCCAATAAGCAAGCATTCATAGCTTCAGATAGAAGCAGAGGCAGAGGCAAATAATTCCAGAGAAGTGGTCATCATCAGCAACAAAGTCATCAACAAAGTCAACATCAACGTCATCCTCAGCAACATCAGCATCAACAAAGAGAAAATCATTCCAATAGAGGAAGATTCCAAGGACAAGGGAATGCATTAACCAACGTGTCAAACATTCACTGCAACTACTATCATAAGTTTGGACACTATGAAAAAGATTGCTACAAGAAGCAGTACGACCAAGGCAGTCAATCCAGCAGCAATCAAGGGAATTCCCACGGAAGAGAAAATCATCCTGGTGGACATTCTAGTCACAGTCATTATGCAAATGAACATGGGAATATGTTCCTTGCAAACGAGAAAACGCAGAAGACTGATACAGTGTATCTAGAGACTGATTGCAATTCAAAAGAAGATTTTAGTCGACCAAGCAGATCAGGATCCTTGGTACATCAACAGCCATGCATCATCTCATATGACAAAGCATCAAGAATGGTTCACAGAGATGAAACCATTAGAAGGTCAGAACAATGTCATCTACACGACAGATAATATACCAAATCCGGTTCAAGGAACATGCATTATCCCTATGAACAATTTCACTGGTACGAAAGGATTGGTGAAAGATGTACTCTATGTTCTGAAGCTCAGCAAGAACCTCTTGTTAGTAGGTCAAATGATGGAGCTTCGATGGAGATGAATGCACTATTAGAGACAAATCCAGAGGATTTCAGCTAGTAGGAAAAGGAGTCAAGGAAGGACACTTGTTCAGAATGCTAGCTACAGTACCAGATTTGCATGCAATGTCAGCTCAACCGCAACAGAAGCTACTATTAGCAAAATGGCACACGAGATATAGACATGTCAATTTCAAGAGCTTGATAGATCTCAGGAATGAGAATATGGCAATTGAAATTCCAAAGCTACACTTTCTTGGAAAAGCTTGCGAAGCATGATGCTTCGGCAAACAAAAGCAAACCAACTTTGATAGAAGTACCTATTGAGCTAGTGGTATTCTTAATTTAATACATACAGATGTATGAGGTTATGCCCATACCCACAGCATCAATGGTTCACTTTACTACTTGACTTTCATTGACGACTACAACAAATATTGTTGAGTCTACTTTCTGAAAGAGAAATCTGAAGTGTTTTTCAGATTTCAAGAATTCAAAGCTATGGAAGAAAACCAGACAGGCAGAAAGATCAAAGTCATGAGATCAGATATAGGAGGTGAATACATGTCTTCAACATTCATAAACTTTTGTAGAAGTCACGGCATTCGAAGACAATTCACATGTGCATATACTCCTCAGCAAAATGCAAGAGCCGAAAGGAAGAATGGTACTTTTTTTTTTTTAAAACAAAAAGAGACTTCTATTAAGTATTAAAGAAAACTGTTAGAGCAAGCTCCATACGGGATACACCATACACAGTGAAGACAACAAAGCATACAAGTTGTATGATCCCATCAATCGAAAGGTCATTATCTCCAGAGATGTAATCTTTGATGAGGAATCAGAATGGAAATCCTCAAATACACAGGAGATAGACGCACCGATTACTCAGTCATCCACAAAAATGGTTGATGAAGAAGAGCAAGAATTGCCAGAAGTACCCCGAGAAGAACCACAGTAACTCAGACGGTCTACTAGGGAAAGAAGACCACCAACCAGATTGACATATGCTCAGAAAGGCAAAGCAATTCAGGTTGAAACCACAAACTATGCTCTTATGACTACCATCATGGCTACAGATGAGTCAGTGTACTTCGAAGATGCAGTAGACAAGCGAGAATGGCAAACTGCTATGAATGAAGAAATGGATGCTTTGTACAAGAATGATACTTCGACCTTCCACCAAGAAAGAAGGCCATATCAAACAAATGGGTATACAGCAAAAGGATATGCACAACAATATGGTCAAGATTATGATGAGACTTATGTTCTAGTAGCAAAGATGGATTCCATATGGTTCTTGATAACACTAGCGACACTCAACAGATGGAATGTGTACCAGCTCGATGTCAAGAATGGATTTCTCAATGGTTACTTAGACGAGGAAGTCTACATGCAACAACCAGCAGGTTATGTTAAACCAAGAAAGGAGAATCAGGTTTGCCATCTCAAGAAAAGTCTCTACGGCTTAAAGTAAGCACCCAAAAGTTGGTACAGTAGAATCGACAAGTATTTTGCTGATCTGGGATACATGAAATCCAATGCAAATCATACTCTCTACTACAAAGTTCAAGGGGAAGACATTACTCTTGCACTTTTGTATATAGATGATCTGATTTTGACAGGAGGTAAGGATAGCTTCATCAAAAAGCTAGAACAAGACTTATCTGTAGAGTTTGACATGAAAGATCTTGAACTTATGCACTATTGTCTTATTATTAAATTCTGGAGAGATTCAGACAGCACCTTTATGAGTCAGCTAAAATATGTTGACAGTCTCCTGAAGAAGTTTCATATGGAAGATTGCAAGATTGCAGCCACTCCCATGGAACAGAGTTTGAAACTTACTAAAGATTCAGAAAAGCCTACAATCAATGACAAGTACTACAGGCAGCTCATCAGATCTCTTATATATCTGACTATCCCATGGCAAGATATTTGTTATGCAGTAAGCTCACTTACATAGTTTATGAAAAATCCAAAACAGTATCACTGGAATGCAACCAAAAGAGTCTTGAGATACATCAGAGGTACAGGACAGTTTGGGATAGAATACAGAGGCAGTCATCCAAGGTTGCATGGATACTGTGACAGTGACTATGCCGAAGATCATGAGACCAGGAGATCCACACAAGGATATGCATTTTTCCTTGGTCAAGGTGCTATATCATGGTTGTTAAATAAACAGCCAACTGTTTCTTTGTCTTTGACTGAAGTAGAATATAGGGCACTCACTACAGGTGGATGTGAGGCTATATGGCTCAGAAGACTATTGTCGGAAACAGATTACTTTGATGAATCAAAGCCAAAAACAATATACTATGATAATTAATCGGCTCAAGCATTGGCCAAGAATCGAGTATATCACTCCAGGACAAAGCACATTGATGTCAGAGAGCACTTCATCAGAGAAAGAGTGTTACTTAGTGACATCACACTGTAGCATTGTGATAGCAAAGATAATGTTGCAGACATCTTTACCCAACTACTCGGTAGCTCTTAGTTTGATGCAGAGGAAGACATCTTTACCAAACCACTCGGTAGCTCTTAGTTTGATGCAGAGGAAGGACATTCCCATTAAAGAGGTGTGATGGAAGGTAATGCTCAGTCCTTCTTCGATTCCCCAGAATCATCATCTTGAGGGAAGGCCTACTTCATGATGTTAATCTTGAGGGAAGATGTTGAGAGACCATGCTCAACATCATGTGATTACATGTGCATAGCACTAACACATATAAAGTGCTATATAGGAAATGCTTAGATGCCCTAACCCTAACCCTAAATGGGTTTGTATATATTCTACATTTTCAACTAAATCTAGTATACAGTTAGTCATTTGTGGTGTGCTCTCTAGCTGTGCCCTCTCTCCTCATCTCCACTCTTCTCCTCTCCCCTCTTCATATTTTGTCACAAGATTGGTCTACCAATGAAGTCATGGGATCTACATCCTTATTAGATAGAGATGAGGGAAGGAGACTTTGAAAAGGAGGTAGGCATAGAAGAAGAATAGTGGGCACTTGGCTAATTGGGCCATAAATGGGGAGCAGCTGGCCTATATCAAATACTCCCCCTTTCAAAATGGAACAACCACCAATTTGAATGGACAAGTCTCAATCAAAAACCACCGTCACTTTTCACAAACAATGAGTAACAAGTTCAAACACTACTTGTTTGGATAAGCCTTCTATAGGAAACACCACCATCATCAACGACCTAGATAAGACTCCATCCATGAGCACCATATGCAACAGTTTGGATAGGCCTTCTATAAGAAGCACTACCAAATGTAGCTATTCAGTTAAGCCTTCTACAAGAAGCACCACTATCATCAAAAATTTAGATAAAGCGTCATCAACGAGCACCATGACAAATATGCATAACACACCAAGACCATCAAATTTGGTAAGCCTCTATCAGGAAACATGGTTTGATGATGTAAAGTTCACAAATAAGGACGTAGTAAAAGTCCAATACTTACATTAAGGATTAATGATATGCAAGCTCCACCTCATCCACTACTACCAATTTTATCTCCAAAAGAGTTCCAAAGACAGAGAAGAAACTACAAGGGTACTCTAAAAACACTTAGAAGAACAAGAAGCCATGCAATGTCACAACTCAAATCATAGAGAATTCACAAGAATTCCCCTCATTCTAGATGTGGAGCTAGTTAATCAATAGAGGTACTGAATCAACCTAACTATGCCAAATTGGTAAAGGCCGAGATCAAGTAGATTAAAGCAATTGGTTGTTTGCAATCGTAATTTTACCAAAGAAAAATGGCAAGTCGAGAGTCTACGTGGACTACCAGGTGCTCAACAAACAAATGATAAAAGACCCATTTCCATTGCCATTCACGAATAGCTTCTTGGTCAAAGTAGTAGGACATGATGTATATTCTATCATAGACGAATAGAGTTGATACAATCTAATCACGCTGGCCGGACAATATCAAGAAAAGACAACCTTCACCACCGAATGGGAAGTGTTAGAACATGAAGTCAAGTGTGAGTGTGTCCTAGAGTCCTAGGGTGTCCTACAATTGTGTGGGTGTGAATGTGTCTAGTAGGTGAGCAATTATTGCCACCTCCTAGTAGGGGGTTTCCATTTTCCGAGCAAAAACCCCCGAGCGACGAGCGGACAAAAGGTGGGAGGGTCCAAATATATAGGCTCAAGTCATTTTTGGGGAGCAAAAAAATCCAAATTATTTCAAGGAATATGTAAGTAAATATGAAATATTGATAAATAGATATAGATATAAATATAACTTTATATACTATACATATATAATGTCTAAGTGGTGACTTATTTACGACTTTCAAAAATCCTTTCTTTTCCTTTCACCATTGGTTGGATCATGAAATTTTGAGCAAATATCCTCTTTACAGTTCCTCAGGATGACCTAAGAAAAATATATAATACCTTTTTAATAGACCCTCTAAGTGTATTTTGCCAGAGGAATATGGTTTGAAGAGCTTGCCCCAACCCTATTCCGTCGGCGGAATACCCTTGGAGAGTCTACGCAGAAGGGGTCATAACTTTTGCTCCTTAGCTCAGATTGAGGAGCTGTAAAAGGAAAAAATGTTTAGAATCTCATGATCTATGCAATGGTAGGCTTAAAATTACACTTTTTATAGTTATAAAAGAGAAAAATTAAAAATTTCAAGATGTATATGAGAGTTACAACTTCTCCCTAATTCATATTATGGTAAAAAGGAGTTCAATAGAGACCACATTTCCTTAAAAGTACTTAGGTTTGGAGAATTGGGAATATTTTGAAAATCCCTCCCTTGCCTTCCCATATTTGATAATGTATTAGAGATTAATTTATGATCAATTATAATTGCTTCAAGTATGAGGTTTCCAATATCTTTTTCCTACTCATCCAAGGAATATGGTATACATTGTTATATGAGAGCTTCAAATATGGGATTGCTAAAGATTAGGGGAACTCTTTTAAATTGATTGAATTACCATAATCCTCAAAAGAGAGTATGGTTGGGAGGTATTTATAGGAGTTTCTCACTGTTTGTTCATATATAGATGATGTTCTCTAAAATGAGGGTTATAATGAAAAATAAGTAAGTATATGGTTCCATAAATGAGAAATTAAGAAAGAATTGTATATTCCTTTGAGAAATATATGAGCATGAGTGGTGTCAAAAATTATCGCTCGGACTTTTCTGCTCGTAGGTTTTTGCTCGAAAACTGTGCGCATCCCTCCTAGTGTTAGGGGTGTGAGAAGATAAGGCTGCCCAACCTATAAATGAGGCTCTTGTACTTGCTTATGTATGACTCAATCTCAATCTTATGCATTGTGCCTCCAGCGTTTCATTTCTGAGAAAATGTTGCTCTTGACAAGTTGACCCTTTCCTGAAGCATTCTCTACTTGCAATGACATGCAGCTGATTGCCTTCGGCTTCTTATTTTCTGAAAATTTCCTTTCTCCTCTACAAAACCGATAGTGAGGACAAATTTGATGCATTAGCTCCTCACTTTTTGGGGCTTTTCTCAATTTCATCCCATGTAAACAAAATCGAAGCATCCAGCATGTGAAAAATTGGGGCTTTCGTGAAATTAGTGCACATTCATCTCTGAATTGTACAATTGTTTGGGGATTTTGCTGCATTAAGCAAAATTGACCACTTTTGAGGCCGCTACTCAACATTGGAGCCACCAGCCCGACATTTTGAGAGTCATGATGTGATTTCCCTTGGTAGCTGCTCCCATGGACGTCATTGACTTTATCTTTACAAGGCATTCTCGCCATGCGCTTCATCGACATACTTCATCGACACAGGGATGTGCACACTTGTGCAGGCAGCTACTCGGGGAACATGTCTCATCTACATTTTTTATTCCTTTATTTACTTTGTGTGATTTGGATCCTCTGCACGGGTTGTTCCCCAAAATGAATGTAATGAAGTGTTATTGAGTGTCATTGAGTCAATCCTCAGCCTTGGATTGTCCTCCTAAAATGATGTAAATGTGGTATCAAATCCTCTTTCCTACCTTTCCCTTCTCCATGCTCAATCTAGAGGATGAGGGATGCCCGCAAATAGAAGCCATCCTCTCCTCCATGATTGAGCTCCCTTCCACTCCTTTCTCCCCATCTTGTTCTCTTCTCCTACCTTAGCCTCACCTTTGGAAGCTATGGAGCTCGGTTTGCTGCCCACAAAGGAGCAACTCAGTCACCATTCTTGTAGGCATTAGTGGACGTCTTCGTAGAGGAAAAAGACAGCTCTTTTTTGCTTAATAACAGCCCGTTTTTTGTTTAAAAACAGCCCTTTTTTGCTCAAAAACAGCTCGTTTTTATTCGTTTTGGGGCTGTTTTGTGAAGGAAATAGTTGTTTACTGTTGTGGAGATGTTTCTACTACTAGTCGCCCCAAAAACAACCTCATCTAGAGCCCGTATTTGAAGAAACGGCCTACTTGAAGAGAGCTGCTGCTACATCGACCATTGACGTTATTATTCATGCTCATTCTGCCCTCGGGATGCACGCCCAAACCTGTTGCTTATGTATGACTCAATCTCAATCTTGTGCATTGTGCCTGATCCCGTCTCCATCATATGATTGCCTATCTCTCTCCCTGTTCCTGGTTCCTTCATGTGTTTCTAGTTCCTTCAAGAAGCATATTCCAGCGAGGTGATGCCATTCAGGCTGAACCACGTTCCAACGCTCCATGGTGAAAACCTTTTAAGAGCATATCAACAAATTCCTAGCAATAGTTTTCTATCTACAATACGAAGCACAAATACTTTGAATACTTACAAAAGGTATTTCAAAAGTGCCAAGAGACATAAATCTATTATCCACGGGAACCCTTTTAAAAGTGGAAATTGGATTTCATAGGCCCCTTCATAGTCCCAACCCATCCAAGAAGAAACAAATACATCGTGGTGATGACCAATTATGCGATTGAATGGGCCAAAAGAAAATCCTTGAGGGACAAACAGACCAAAGCACATCAAGGTTCTTATATGAACATGCCATCTGCAGATTCAGATACCTCATTGAAATCATGTCAGACCAAGAAATTCACTTCATTAATTTCAAGGATTGAAATCATGAAAAAGGAATTGCTTCTCTACAAGAAATAAAAAACATTACTACCCGAGGACGAATGATCAAGCCAAAGAAACAAATAAGGTGCTCAAGACGATTCTCCACAAAAAAGTAGACAAGTATCGAAACAATTGAGACCACAAGCTCCAAATGATACTATCGGTCTACCGAACAACATTCAAAGTCACAACAAAGCACACTCCTTTCCAACTAGCATTCAGCCTAGAAGCAATATACCAGTGGAAATCCTTGTGCCAAGTCTAAGGGTAGCCGTTCCAGATAACAACCAAGAAGAAGCCCTCTAGAAACGCTTGGAGGAATTGTCCACAGTAGGTAAATTACAGCTGAGGGTAGCCTCTTTGCAAAAAGCGTAATTCAACAGAGGAGAAAGACTAGCATGACCACCACATTAGAAGAGAGCATTCAAAGAAGGCATGCTCATGCTCAATCATTCAAAATCATGATTGAGGGAAGTGCCAAATCAGTCCACGAATCCCAAAAAATGTACAACATTAAATGCTTGTGATTCCTTGACAGGACTGGACTGGACTAGAGGCAGTAGATAATGGAAAACATGGACGGAACCTTGAACACCCCACTATACAAGTCCAAAACATTTGGGCTCCCTTTTCTCACTCGAGCTCTTTGTGCAAAATACTCTCCTGCCTCCATAGCATCCACCATCCTCGCCACCTTCCTTTCCCCTTCACGGGATTGAATAAGTTGTTCGAACTCCGAGATGTAGCCCTCAAGGTCATCGATACCTACAATGTAGCAACAAAGACCTTCTAGGCGAAGAAGGGAAGGTAGGCTGTGTGATCAGCAAGGCCGACATTGCATCAACTTTCAAATTGTCAAACGAGGATGATGAATCATCGGAGGTGCCTATAGCCCAATGCGACGAGTGGTTCAATGAAGACGCATGGCTCCCAGCACAAGGCTACGTGACGACAAAGCGAAGAATGCAGAGGCCTCTCGATTCCTCTCCGAAGGCGTACAGCTAAAGACCCTAGATACATGTGTGCCTAGAGTGTAGGTCTAAAAAGCACTAAAATCCACGGGCATAGCATGGGTCAATTGGACAAAGCTCATGACCACCCAGATCCAAGATCAGGTCAATCGAGAACCAACAAGCAGGCCGAGTCGGAGCACACCTCTGTCTACTAGCACAAAGGGACGAGTGCTCCTCGGCCAGCTGCTGCCGCAAACGAACGTGCTGGAATGACTCTTTGACTCCTCGAGGCCCCATCCCACGTAGCAAGAAGAGGCATTGAAGCAAATGGAGGAGGCGCAATAATCATAGCTCCAACCCTAGCTTCAACCTCAACCATAGCCATAGACATAGCCCCAACCCCAAGCACAACCACAACCTCAATCTCAAACCCATCAACACCAAGTTAAGGGAAAGGACCCCATCCAAGAGGAGCAAAACATAGAAGAAAGGTTGTCTTGATTTTTCCAAATCGACCAATGGAGACCCTACAAAGCACCATGCCATCCCTGCCACCATGGATTGATGCAGCCGCCTCAACCAACGAAGATGTGCAAAGATACTACTACAATACCATCACATTTGCTCAACAAGCCCTATTCAAGAGAATTTCATCCCGTTTGGAGTGACGGACTTAAAAGTGTGAATAACCATAGAGGATAATGGAAGGATCGAGCAAAACTGTGATTGATGGAGTTGGAGGCAATACGGGCATTGGAAGAATGTGCCAAAGCAGTTCGATAGGTAGACAAAGCCAGGAAGGATGCAAAGGCACTAGGATGAAATCAAGAAGCTCAACACCACATGAACAAGCACCAGAAGCACCAAGCCGAAGTTGCAACAATGACCAACAACTAGGCAGAAGAAGAGAACATTGAGTTGAAGATTCTGACACAAATAGAGCAACAGTCAATGAAGTTGCTGCCATGGTTGCTACCAGTTTTGGAAGTTGCAAGTAACTTAAGGATTAGAGTTGAGAAACATTCCCATACTTGGATCCACACAAGGGATGAAAGAGGTTACTAGACCAGATGAAGCGGTGGTTGAGAAAGACATCTCTTCCACCTACAAAGAAGTTTTGAGTTGCTCTTCACTACATATCTCTTCCTTCACCTTCGAAATGGCAAAATGGTCCAAGCACCATTGATCATGTTGATTTAAATCAACAAAAACAAAACTGGTGGCTCGTGCTACCGACACAATAGACTCACTTCTTTCCCGACTTGAGGACTTCCCAAGCTTCCATCTCATGTATCGCTTCTTGTATCTTGTTTGGTCTGTAGAAAACTCTCCTCAGGTACCTCGTAGTCCTCTCACTCGCTCCCTCAATGTCATAAGATCATTATTGTTCGTCCTAAGCTCACGCGACTAGGAAAAACCCTTCAATATTACTCCACTATTTGGCTCCTCATCACCAAAAGATTCCCATCGTGACTGTCTCACGTGGAGACTTGTGGAAGTATTACCAAAGGTCTAAGGTCACCAGTGCAAGGAGATGTACTTCCTACTTCATGATACCAAGAGACAAAAAGCGCTATGGTGCAACGTACAAGGGATACAAAGGTGCAAGAAGCACCGTGGTGTGAGTATGAAGAATGTTGTAATGCACACAAGGCACTTTGGTACAAATGTACAAGAGGTGCTGTGGAACAAGTGCACAACAAGATGAACATCTAATACGTGATAGAGTGATAAGAACGTACACAGAGAGGAGAACACACCAAAAACCTAGCTTACATCTTTGGAAGAACTACTTCTCTGTCCTTGTAGCCAGTCTCAATCCCATGCACCAATACAACACTACATGGTGAGCTCGTAGTTCAAGCCTCTCTCCCTGCTCCCCATGTAGGAGCCTATTGTATGCCTACCTGGCAGCCTCTCCTACCCTCAAATCTGTGCATATGGCACCTCCATTCCATCCCAATGTGGCAGCACTTGCTAACCCTAGTTTGCTGCAAGTGTCACTAGTTATACTTTATGTCTCAGCCACCTTGGCATTCAATTCCTTCAGATGTCAAACATCCAACTCTTCTCTGAAACTACACAGCTCACTTCTGTAGAAAACCTTTCATTAAACAAACTTGACTGAATGAATCAGAACCAAGTGATTTTTTTTCAATGGTTTACCTGCATCCAACGACAAATGAGTACCTATATCCTTGCTGCTGACAGGATTCATGCACCTCTATTAACGAACTTATTGCATCCCAAAACAAGCATATGTTGTAAAGGACCAAACCTGTGTGTAATTGTTTCTCATAGGCTCCAGTTCAGCAGTAGGTGGAGCTGTAACAATGTCTGCTAGAGTCGAAGAGCCAAGATTAACAGAGCTCCACTCCAGAAATCCCCACAGATCAAGTTTGCTCATACTTCCTATAGGATTGATATCTGCAGAGCTACAGTCGTACTGCAGAAAGAACAATTAGATCACAATATGCAGCCAATAGCAGAAAGATCTTCCAATGAAATAAAGAATTCTTCAACATGTAGAACGCTGTTATCATATTATTGATTCCTGTTCATTCTGGTCATATACTAATTAAAAATCTTGAAATTTACCCTTAAGCAAATCTACTTTGATCTATAAACAAAGTCACCTGGTTGTAGTACAAACCTTTGTAAAATATCCTCGCAAGCATTCATCCATGTTGGAGCTTCCGAGCACAAGGAGAAAGCCAGGCTTGTTGTGGACCCATGGCATCAGGGAGGCAAGCATATATGATACTACCATTCGTGTGCGAGCTTGAATGTTCTGCAATGAGAGATTTTCAGCTGGGCTTCCTCCATCCACCTGGGAATCATTTGTACAGAAACTATGAGGCCAAATACATTACTGTACTCTATATACCCAAAACACTTGTCAGAATACAATAAATCTGTATTAATGGCATACCTTATACCGCAAGGTAATGCCTGTCAAAGACTTAAATAGGGTGGTGAGTGAAGATACTACAGAATCTATTCTGATGTTGAGATGAGATGCTCCAATCTCTTTTGCCAGCTGTTCTGCTCGATCACATGTGGCTTTTGAACTGTTACAGTTTAAAAGGAAAATTTACTTTCAGTCTGAGAAACAGTAATGGTTTTTAGACCATTCAGTTTTGAAACAAAAGAGACTAAGATATTGATGGGGTTCTAGACCTGTTCTCTGAGCCCATATACACAGTATAGAAGATTCTGCTTGCAAACTCTTTTGGATCCTCTGGCACTTCTCCATTCTGGTAATTGCCAATCTTGAACGCATCATATAGCACTTGCAAATCTCCTCCTTTGATGGCTGCATAATGTTAAAACTTGTTAATGAGAGTGTTAAATCTCTCTCTCTCTCTCTCTCTCACTCAGCAAATGGACAACTCATCAAACAAGAAAAAACTCACTTTCTCAGAACACTCACTTTTTCAGCACTTGTGGTTCACATAAAGTGCACTACACTTCTGTTTCACACTTCTTAAAGCGCACTCCACCGTGCACGTAACCAGACCGAGGAAATCTATTTTGTTTTTTTTTTTCAGCCGCAGGTGGCCGATTACTCACACTTCACTGCTACACACCTTTTTTACATTTTATTAAACCCTAAACCTTGTTATCATGGTGAATATAATAGAAGGTGACTTCGAAGGAGGTCCATCTAGACCTCTCGAGGTCTTTTGTTTTGTCAATGATGATGTACCAGACAATCCCTTCAGTAATGTCGGAAATCCGCAAAGGCATTGCCAAGACACAACTGCCACCACTTCCACTACCCTGACTATAGTCAAGGCTAAGGGCGTTTGCTAAAAGCTCGAAGAACAAGAGCAGGAAGATGCAGTTCCTATACCAAACCGTTCTGTAGTAGTCTTTGACAGCTTTATGCAATAAGTACAAGGTGAAATGCCTGAGGGACTGTACGGGCCGAAAACACGCTGCTGGTACAAAGTGCTTGACAAACACTGCGACCTAGAGCTGAACGTCAACACCAGAAAGGAGCAGGAAGCAGGAGCAACACACTGACGCTGGAAAACTTGCTTGCTGCCGGGAAGCAAGGTAGGAACTGAGTGCTACCACATGAAGGAACAAATGGAAAAAGGTTGTGAACACAAGTGAGCAAGAAATGATCACACAAAAACTCCAAATAGAATGCTCAATGAAAATGAAGTACAAGTACTTGGTATATATAGTACCCAAGTACTACACACCAAAATAGACTAAGTCCTAGTCTATTCTACACCACCATATCATTGTATGTGTCTACATGAGAAATTATGCAATTACAAAAGAAAATAAAAATGGCTCGTGGCATTACAACTCAGAAAGTGCTGCGCAAACCCAGGCAGACGAAGGGAACGAGGCAGCCCCGGAGAGAGGGATATGCTCATGAGGAGGGGGCTGAAGGCGCAGCAAGGAGGGAGGGGGCTTATGTGCAGTAGGGAGATGCACAGTAGGAAGGGGCTGAAGATGCAGCAAGGGGGATGCACAGGAAGGAGGTCTGAAAGTGCAACAAGGGGGGTTGCATAGGAAGAAGGGCTGAAGGTGTAGCGAGGGTGAGGCCAAGAAATAGCTGAGGGAGATAAGGCGAAGCAAGGAGGAGCTGCATAGATGATGTGCAGCTGCGCAAGGAGTGGCTGAAGAGAGATGATGCACAGCCACATCCTCCAGGAGGAGAGGAATGCCTAGGAGGAGGGGTAGAGATGGCGTGCAGCAAGGGGTAGAGATGGCGTGCAGCAAGGGGAGAGGAATGCCTAGGAGGAGGGGTAGAGATGGCGTGCAGCAAGGGGGGGCAACGAGGTGAGCTGCACAAAAAGGGGGGCTGCAAGGAGGTGGTGCACAGAAAGGAGGGCCTGAGGGGGCTGATGCACTACAAGAGGGGGTTGCAAGGAGGGGGTGTGCAGCAAGGAGAGGCTGGGGGGCTGATTCACTACAAGAGGGGGCAACAAGGAGAGGCTGACGGGGATGATGTGATCAAGGGGGGCTGTAGGAGATTGTGTGCAACAAGAGAGGATGGAGCAGGGGTAAAGTAGTCGCTAAGGGTGTTCAAAGAGCTAAATTTGACAAGGTGAGCTAAAAGTAGTAGAGGTGAGAGGTGAGAGAAAAAGCTGTGAGGGAAGGTGGGAAGATTTTATTTTTTTATCCAAAAAGATAAGTTCATTAATTATGAATGAAAATCGCAAGAGCAAGCTCAAGTGCGGAAGTACATCATGACATGCATGAAAGAATAAACCAGCTCAGAAAGCGCTAACAAAAATCCAGGTTGGAGGCAGAAAATGCCACCTCAACCCTGAAGGAGAATCAGAGAAGAAAGGAGATCCCCTCCAAACTCGAAAAAATATATCCCTCCCAACAGTAGCTTGCTCTCAAAGATCCCTGCATGCTCACCCAAATGACCATCAAAGTGTGTATAGTATCAGTCCATATACTGGCCATAGTCTGGGAAGGGTGAACCTGGAAACTCTCCATCGCCTCCGTACATCTGACCCTCCAAATATGCCAAGATGAAATACTAGCTAGAATCGCCCAAGATGTTTCTATAGAGGCATGGGCAGCTCTGAAAGGAGTGAAAGGAACATCTTGGAGGGAACATGACTGCACAAGATGGCATCGTACAAAGAAGGCTGAATCTGAGCCACGCCCCTCGAAAAAGTTCGCTCCCGTGTTGGAGAGCATTAGGAGGAAACTCCTTTTTGGGAGTTTTGTCAGACTTGACCTTGCATCCAGAGTAGTGGTTATGAACCAGGTGTTGTTGGCTACTGCCAGGTTTGTTTGTTCATGTTGATACTGATCTAGAGAGTATATCACTCAGATCAACAGATCTATCAGAAATGTTTTATGTAGTAGACTAGATGGCACTACAGATGCTATAGCCAGGATAGCTTGGGAGACCCTCATTCTCCCCACAGGGGAAGGGGGTCTCAATATTATTGATCCGGACTTGCAGTGTATGGCCTTGCTCTGTAACATGGTGGTGAGAGGATTGATGCCTGGACAGGAGCCTTGGAAGGATTTTTTCTTACGCAACATTTAGTCCTGTACACCTTCTCTTGGGGGAGATTGGATGGACAGCTCAAGATGGATCTTTACTTCAGCCCATATCAAATCTCCCCCTTTCCCTCTCATGGCTGCCATTTTGAAAGCTTGGGATAGTTTCAAAGGCACGCTTCGGAGAGTTCCACCCTCCTCTCGCGAAGAAATAGACATGCAACCTATCATGTGGAATGATTGTATGTTGGATGAGCATGGTAGATCACTAGGAGCGTCACATTATATGCAGTGGTCTAGGTGGGAGAGGGGACCTGCCTCCACGGTGGGTGCCTGAAAAGCCTTCAAGAAGCTTCCAGAGGATCAAATACTCTTATCAGTCAGCCACCTAAGAGGGAGTGTAGTCAGGATTCAGTAGATAGATGCAGCCATCCCCACGGGAGTGGATAAATACAGATGACATGCCGATCACAAAGTCCACTTGGTTGGGTGCTTTCACGAGTACTGGTATTTCTTTACAAGTTATAGCCTTGCGGGATGCGCGGGAGGATGCCCTTGTCTTTCAAGTTCAATCGGGAGGCAGACTTCACAGATCTTCAGAGGATATTCTTTTGCCTTTCAACCTGTCAGAATTGCAGGTTATATGGAGTGGGGCAGGGATTCACAGTGATATCCGTTCTCCTGGCACTCAAGTCTTGGAGACTCTGGTTATATGGCAGTGGGACCCTAGGGAGTGGGAGTGGAGTGGAGTGGGAGTGGATTGATGAATGGCACCGAGGGAACAACATCTTCTTTCGTTACACAATCTAAAATGCCAGGAGATTCCAACTCAGCAGTAGAGGTGGTTGAAGGCCCTCCAAAGCTCATCATTGGGTTAGTTTTCAGATTTATGCAGATGTGCATAAAAACTTTTGGAGGAGGCTCTGGAAATCTCTCAGGGATAGAAAAATAACTCTTTTCTTTTAGCTTTCTATTTACGGAGGGATTGCATTGAACCTGTGGAGATCCAGGTGACCCTACATGTACTTGATGCCATACAACAGTTGAGGCGTTGGCTCTAGGAATGCAGACATGCCAGGATGATCTGGAAGGGTATTGCTAGGATACTTTGTAGGAACAAAGTAGAGATAAGTTATGAACACAAGTGAGCAAGAGTGCACACACAAGAAAGCTCCAATAGAAATGTTTAAATGAAACAATACAAGTACTTGGTATATATAGTATCCAAGTACTACTGATCAACCATAGGATTGGCTTTATGCCTACAACACCATATCTTTGTAATTTCTTATAAATCCCCCCTTAAAGATGAGAGTGCTCTCAACGGAAGTAAGAACGAAAGAGGGAGAGAGAGAAACAGAGAGCCACATAAGTTTTAGTGGGTGTAGAACCACCCTAATCTTCTTTTTCATTCATTTATATATGTGTTTGAGTATTGTACATAACCGGGTAAAGGCACAATGACCTTTAACCCCCACAACCTCCCACTTAAAGCACAATGTGCCATACTATCCAATTCCCATCAATACACGACAATACTCAAACCGCTGACTAGGTAGACTCTTCGTCAGCATATCTGCAGGGTTATCATCTGTATGAACCTTGACAAGCTCTATGCACTTGTCCTCAAGTACCTCCCTAATGAAATGGTACCTGACTTCAATGTGTTTGGTCTTTGCATGAAAGACCGGATTCCGTCCTAGCTGAATAGCACTCATGGAATCACTATGTAATGTCGGTACACCTATATGAATCCCCAAATCTCCCACTAGCCGAATCAAGCCATATAGCCTCCTTGCAACCCTCTGTGGCTGCAACATACTCAACCTCTGTTGTAGACAAAGCAACGCACTTCTGTACGCGAGACATCCACGACACTGCACCACCTGCAAAGGTGAACACATAACCAGAAGTGGATCTCCTACTATCCACATGCCCTGCATAGTCTGAATCTGTGTACCCAAGTACACGCATGTCTCCTCTACCAAAGCAGATGCACATCTCCTTGGTACCCTTGATGTACCTCATGATGCACTTAACTGCCTCCCAATGCCTCTTTCCTGGATTAGCCATATACCGGCTAACAACTCTCACTGCAAATGCAATGTCTGGTTTAGTAGCTATCATAGCATACATAAGACTCCCAACTGCTGATGCATAAGGAACCTTGGCCATCATGGCCCTTTCCTCATCTGATTTGGGACTATCTGTATAACTCAGTTTCACATATGGAGGCAATGGAGTACTCACTGCCTTCCCCCCCTCCATATTGAAACGCTGCAATACTTTTGTAACATACTCTTTTTGTGAAAGCCAAAGGAGTTTCCTACTCCGATCACACGTGATGCGCATACCAAGGATATGACCTGCAAGTCCCAAATCCTTCATATCAAAGGCCTCATGCAACTTGGCCTTTCATGCATCTAGCTCATAAGTATTCTTGCTAGCCAATAGCATATCATCCACATATAATGCCAGGATTATCAGGCTATTATCCTTAGCCCTTTTAGTGTAGAGGCAGTGATCAATTTCACTCCTTCTAAAACCTTGGGACCGAATGAAAGCATCAAACTTCTGATACCATTCTCTAGACTCTTCTGCAGCTTGCAAACTAAATGTTCTTTGCCCTTTTCTTCAAAGCCTTCTGGCTATACCATGTAAATTTCCTCATGCAAATCCCCATGCAAGAAAGCTGTCTTGACATTTATCTGCATAAGCTCCATATCCTCTGATGCCACTAGTCCAAGCATGCATCTAAGTGTCGTCATCTTCACAACCGGAGAGAATATCTCATCAAAGTCCACACCCTTCTCTTGCTTGAACCCTTTAGCGACCAAATGGGCCTTGTACCTAGGCACATCATCACCTGTGACCTTCATTTTGTAGACCCATTTACATGGCAATGCTTTCTTTCCATGTGGCAAAGAAACCAAGTCCCAAGTCTTATTCTTCATAAGTGAACTCATCTCTGATTGCATAGCATACTCCCACTTGCGTTGATCCTCGCGCATCATAGCCTCTCTGTAGCCCACAATCAGTAAGCATCACATAGTCTATCCCTGGAACAAACCTATCTGGTAGTCTAGACACTCTAGATGATCTTCTCAAGGGCATTTCAACTTGCTGTCCCACCTGTATATCAGCCACATTTGGCTCATCATTTCCACCAATAGATGATCCATCATCTACCCTTGATTGTATACCTGTGGGAGTACTTAGTGGTACCATTTCTTGCACATTTGGTGCATGGACAGCTTGCTGTCTATCAACATATGCAGGTGGATTCACATCTTGAAAAGTGATTCTCCTCATTTCCACATCCCTCATGGGTGCCTTATGCATCTTCTTCTCATTGAAGACTACATCATGGCTACGTATGATCTTCTTTGCTTCTTGATCCCAGAGACGATAGCCCATCTCTCCACTTTCACCATAACCCAGAAAGATGCATTTCCTAGACTTAGGATATAGCTTCTTTCGAAGCTCTTTTGGCACATGTGCATATGCCTCACACCCAAATATACGCAAATAAGAGTAAGAGGGCTTCTTGCCACTCCATGCCTCTTCAGGAATACCACCATCCAAACTCTTACTAGGTGATCTATTGATCACATGCACTGCAGTCTTCATTGCCTCAACCCAAAAACCAGCAGAAAGACTTGCATTGGAAAGCATGCATTGCAACCTTTCTTGAATGGTACGGTCCATCTTTTCTCTACAACTGGATTTTGCTCTGGAGTATGAGGGGATGTGAGCTCCCTCTTAATCCCACATGTATCATAGAAATGCTGAAAGTCATGAGAGAGATACTCTCCACCATTGTCAGTCCGTAGGCATTTTTTTTTTTTTTCATGAAAAACACTTCTATTAAGTAAGAACAAAAACCCGCGAGAGCAAGCTCAAAGCGGAATACATCATGAAATCATGAGGATAATAAAAAAAACCCCTCAGAGTGAGGTGGAAAGAAACCAAGGCTGAGGCTGAAAGTGCCATCTGACCCTGTAGTAGATTCAGAGAAGAAAGGAGAATCCTTCCATTCCCTGAAGAAAGAAGCCCTCCTAGCTGAGGCTGCACGGGAGTCCCCCTGCATACCCGTCCATACGGCCATCAGAGTGTGTACGATGTCTGTCCAGATACTAGCCAATGTGTGCGAGGGATGAACCTGAGTATCCTCCATAGCCTCTGTGCATCTGGCTCTCCAGATATGCCAGGCTGCTATGCTCGCTATAATCTCCCAAGAAGTATCCACAGAGGCATGTACAGCTGTAAAAGGACGGTGTGGAACCACATCCAACGAGCAGAACTCAACCCAATGACGACGAACCGAAATGGCCCGAGAGGAGTCAAGTCCCTCATAGAAAACCTGAGGTCCTGTAAGAGAAAGCCAAGCCACCGAGCCCCAAGTCATAAAGAGTGGGGAATGGGCAAAGTGACTGAAGATCCTGGCTATCCCCATCCAAATCAATCTCGCCTGTCTGCAATCCCATAAGCAATGCTGAATAGACTCCGAAGCAGAAAGGCAACGAGGGCAAGTAGGCTCGGCTCCGAATCTGGACCTCCAAAGGTTCGCTGCAATCCCTCCATGAATAGAAAGCCAAAAGAAGATAGTGATCTTTCTATTCCTGTGGGATTTCCAGAGCCTCCTCCAGAAGTACCTCTGCTGATCCGCAGTAATACCAAAAGTCTCCCAATGAGGAACACTGGAGGGTCTCCAGCCTCTACTACTGAGCTGAAATCTCCTGGCATTACTGACCGTGTAACGAAAGAAGGGGATGGTCTTCTCTCGATGCCCCGCGTCAATCCACTCCCACTCTCCGGGGTCCCACTGTAAATACCTGATGGGAACTCCTCCATAGAGCCAAAGTCTCCAAGACCCGGTGGAGAGTAACTGGGAGTCAGGGTCTAAGAACCACTCTGAATCTGATCCCTGCATCAAAAGGCCTACGACCCTGATAGGCTGAAAAGCAGACTCAAGCAAAATATCATCTGTAGATCTGAGCAATCTGCCATCATCCTGGACACTGAAAACCAAAGCATCCTCCTGTGCATCTCGAAAGGCTAAGACCTGAAGTGGAACCCCGCCTCTCGAGAAAGTACCTGCCCAAGTGGAGGAAGTGAGAGGCATATCATCTGTGTCTATCCAAGCCTCTGGAAGGGCTGTCTCAATCTGCAAGATCCTCCCTGCACTCCCTCTGAGATGCCCTGTCAACCTTGACTTGGATTCCTCTGGAAGCCTACGGAAAGCTTTCCAAGATCCCAAAGGAGAAGCAGGTCCCCTCTCCCACCTGGCCCACTGCATGTAGAGTGAGGCACCCAGTGGTCTGCCACGATCATCTAAAATACTGTCGTTCCACATGATGGGCTGCCTATCAATCTCTTCCCGGGAGGAAGGAGGAATCCTCCGAAGAGAGCTTCTGAAACTAGCCCAAGCTTTCAGAATGGCAACCATGAGAGGGGATGAAGGTGATCTGAGGTGTGCTGAGGTGAAGATCCATCTAACACTGCTCATCCAGTCTCCTCCTGAGGAAGGTGTGCACCTCTGTATGCTGCTGATAAGAAAGTCCTTCCACGGTTCCTGTCCTGGCATAAGTCCTCGCACCACTATCTTGCAAAGTAAGGCTCTGCACTGTAAATCTGGATCAATAATATTGAGACCCCCATCCTGTGTAGGGAGGATGAGGGTCTCCCAAGCCACTCTGGCTAAGGCATCTGCTGTGCCATCAAGCCCACTCCAGAGAAAGTTCCTGATCGGTCTTCTGAGCTGAATGATGCAGTCCCTAGAACGGCACCAACTTGAACAAATAAACCAGCAGTGGCCAAGAGGACCTGGTTGACCACCACAACTCTAGAGGCAAGATCTAGCTTGGCTGAGCTCCAAAAGAGAAGCTTCCTTCTGATGCTCTCCAACACGGGAGCAAACTGCTGCGTGGTAGAAATACCCAAGCCGACCTGGCAGCCCAAATACCTGATAGGCACACCCCTCTGAACCCAAGTGAACCCTATGTCAAGCCCCCAAACTGGAGTGTCCTCATCACTGATCCAAAAGCCATTGGATTTATGCCAATTTATCTGCGCCCCTGCCGCCAAGCAAAATAAATCCAATGCTGTCCTGAAAGAAGTCAATGTCTGTGGAGAGGCATCCAAATAAATCGCTGTGTCATCAGCCAACTCACTGTCAAGCAGCTCCTCTTCTCTTCTGATAGGAAGTCTCAGCCCAAAGACGTCAGCTTGAGATCTAACATAGATGCTCATAGCTTCGGCCACGAATAAAAAAAGGAAAGGAGCAAGGGGGCATCCCTGACGGACTGATCTCGAAATCTGAAATCTCTCACCCCTTACCCCACCAATAAGTACCTGGCTATGGGCTGATCTGTACAAAGAGGAAACACCTCTGATCCAAACATCAGTGAATCCAAAGCGTAGAAGGGTGCCCTCCAAAAAACTCCAATCTACTCTGTCATAAGCTTTTTCAAAATCCAACAGTAGAATGGCAAGATTCTGGCCACTCTGCATGGCCCACTCTGAAGCTTCCCAGAAAGAAAAAATGTTATCAAAAATACTTCTGCCATGCACAAATCCCGTCTGAGTGTCATGAATAAGATCAGGGAGAAGTGGCTGCAATCGGAGGCTGATAGCCTTGGCCAGAATCTTGTAACAAGTCCCCAGAAGTGTGATAGGCCTCCACTGGGACAATAAATTTCTGCTACCTCCTTTTGGGATAAGGTGGATGAGGCCCTCTGTAAGCGATTCAGGCATCTCGCCAGAGTCCCAAATGGCCTGCATGGCTGAAGTAATATAGTCTCCAATCATATCCCAAAATCCCACTCTCTCTACTATGTCTAGGGCCAAGAGTAGAGAAAAAGTGTTTATTGACTCTACCACCCATCTGAATCCAGAAGGACTCCCGTGCATGAAAGGCATACTCTGCTCTCTGATCAAGCAATAACTGCAGATGAGCCCTCGCTGCAGCAAGGCGCTCCTGAATCCAAGCATCTGAAGGCCGTTTCTACTCTTCCCTCTGCAAAGTTGCTAACTACTGGCGAACACCAATCTCACGTCTGAGAATATCTCGTCTCCTGGTAGAAGCAACTGAGCAGTAAAAGTCGCTAATACCAGAGAGGGCAGCGGCTAAATGTGAAGGATGTGGCTGCCCACCCTGGACATGAGCAAACCATATCCGTAGGGCTGCCTCTGTAAGGTCATCCTCTGTGTAAAAGGCATCTGGAATCCTGATGCTGGCAGATCGGCCTCTCAAGTGAGGCTCTGAGATAGCCAGAACAACAGGGAAATGGTCTGAGGTGGAAACCCCCGCAGCAATGCATACCGATCCACCTCTGTCTAGTGCCCAGTCATCTACATTAAATCTGTCAATGCGTGCATGAATAGGCATCTGTTGCCTCTTGTTCGACCAAGAGAACAGGAGGGACTGTGGCTGAATAAGAAAGACATCATCACACCAAGTATCTCTGCCACAGAAATGGAAAAGGAAGGCATCCGAAGCTGCTCTCTCCAAAGAGTGAAGTCCGCCTTCTCTACCCCCTTTTTTGTCTAAAGGTAACTCGACCATGTTAAAGTCACCTCCAATCACCCAAGAATCCACAATGGGGGCCCAGGAGAGCAAAGTCTTCCACATAAGGACACGTTCCCCTCTAATGTTGGAGGCATATAGGTTGAGGAAGCCAACCTTACGCGCTCCAATCAAAAGAATAATCGACTGAGCTCTAGAGGGGATAATGACTCCGTGCCCAACAACTAAGGGGAGAACCGACTGCGAAACTGAAATAGAAGTGCCTCCCCTAGTGCCCAATGCAGGCGACCAAAAAGTATGTCCTGAAAGCAACTTGCCTGACTTGGCACAATCTCTATAATCCAGCTTGTGCTCTTCAATAAATAATATATCAATGGGACCCCCAGTAACACCTGGATGAAGCTGATCCCGGATCAGCTGTCTACGGCGGCGATGTGGGACGCCACCTAGGCCCTGTATGTTCCAACTGATAATCCTCATCGACGGGAGGATGTAGAGTGGAACACCTTACCCGACCTAGTGGCGGAAACAAACCCCTCAACAGGGGAAGACCTCCTGCTCGAGGAAGGAGGGAAGGAACCCAGTGGAGGAAAGTCAATAGGGGAAAGAATCCTGGCACCTGAAGAAGAAGCCCTGTCAATAGGAAACCCAACCACTGGCTCCCCAAAAGTAGCGGGCACAAACTCCTCCTCTGGGAAATCTGAACTCTCTGCCAAGGCTAAAAACGAGTTCCTGTGGAGCAATCCAGACACCGGAGTACGAAGGTTCCCTTGTGAGGGAAGAGGATCAACAGTGTAAGCTATCCCCTTCCCCCTATCCAAGGGAGGGAGTGAGGAATGCTCTCTACCCGGTGTCTGCCCAGCCGCGGAGATCTCTCCGTCCTCAAGAGGAACATCTGGCAGTGCTGGATCTAAGGAAGAAGCTGCAACTGGGGAGGAGGTCGAAGCTTCAGCGTCTCGGACTGTGCAAGGTGAGACAGAAAGGACAGCTCGAGGTGAAGCAGAGTCTACTAAGGTACCCTCGTGAAGTGAAGGAGGGACCTGCACACGTACTGGAACCCACTGTAAAGCGTCGCGTGTGCCTGAGGGAGGTGGGGGTCGAGGAGCAGGTGAAGGACCTGTACCACCCCCCTGACGAGGCCGAGGAATAGATACTCGACCTGTACCACCACCTGACTGAGCAGGACCGCCACGTGAAGAACGAGGAGCAGGAGCTGGACCTGTACCACCCCTCTGTCGAGGTCGAGGGGCAAGTGCCGGGTCTAATCCCCCCCCCTGTCCCCCTTGTCGATGCCTTGAGGCGGTAGCTATACCAGAGGGCTTCTTAGGCCTTTTCTTCTTCCTGGGACAATCCCTGGCAAAGTGTCCCGAGGTCCTGCAAATCCTGCACTGGTCCTACCTGCCTGAAATCTCAACTCTCTGGCGAAAAAAGGAACCATCCGGGCGCTGGATCATGACGTGGTCCATCTTGAGGTTAGGATCCTTGCAAAGGACCCTAACTCTAGGAACCCCATCAGCCTTGGTTGCCTCTACTGCAGTCAATGGCAACCCAGGGAGGGGTGGAATCTCAGCAACTGCGCCAAAATGCTCCCCAATAACAGAAAGAAGTCGATGGTAAACCTGGGGAAGCCCGGGGAACCTGATGAAGAGCGAGAAGATTTTCTTATCTGCCTCTACAGGGTCGAAACCAAGGTGAAAGGCTTCAAAGAAGATCTTCCTGTGTCCCAGGTGTAAAAACTCGGCCTTGAGCACAGTGCTCGCAGCCTCTGGAGTGTCAAAAACAACCTGGGAAAAACCTCGTCCCAGAAGGCGAACATCTACCAATCGAGGAGTGAGGTCTGGGGGGAGAGCCGCAAGCATCCAGTCTCTGGCTTGGGATCTGGAAGGGTGAGACCCGAAGATGCGTGCTAGCAATGTGGTAGAGCACTCAATCTCTACATCCTTCTTGAGCTGCTGCAACTCGTCTTTAGAGAAAGTGATAGTTTTCGCGGCCGGTGGAGATGGAGTAGGATTGGCTGACGGGGTATCCATCGCCAATCAAGGTGAGGAGGCCGACTCGAACAGAATAAAAGCTCCTTCCGTTCCAAAAAAGCTGCGGGGGGCAAGGGAGGGGAAAGGAGGCAAGGAGGAAGCAGGGGGGAAGGGGAGGGAAGGAGGAGAGGGGCTGGGGCTGAGAGGGGAGAGGGGCAAGCTGAGAGGGAGGGAGGGGAAAGGAGAGGATTTAAGCGTTCTACCTGACTGATTCTCAACCAAGGCCAGCCATTTCTGAAATACCTGGAACACATTACTCTTTCGAGCTATAGCATAAGCCCACACTTTCCTAGTTGCATCATCAATGAATGTTACATAGTATTCAGCCCCGCCTAATGACCGTGTAGGCATGGAACCACATACGTCTGAATGTACCAAATCAAGCTTTTCAAACTCTTTCTTTCCCCTTCTTTTATGGACTGATTTAGTCTGCTTCTCATAGAGACAGTGCTCACAAAATTCAAAATCAAAGAAACTCAAATGCGGTACATAACCCAAATGGCATAAGAGTTTCATTCCATTCTGACTCATGTGCTCCAACCTGCAATGCCACAAAGAAGTGCTTGGCTGCTCAGTTATTACAACAACATGATCAAATACCCCTGATACATGTAAGGGATACAAAGTCCCACACTTGGCACCCCCTAGCCAAAAGCATAGAGCCCTTCTGAATTCTCCAACTCTAAAAGCCAAAAGTGGTGTGAAAACCAGCATCATCTAGCTGACTCACTGAAATAAGACTCTTGGTCAACTTCGGCACATGTCTCACATGTTTCAAAAATAAATGCAGACCCATTTACAAAAGAAAACTTTATGTCACCTACTCCCACTCACCTACTCCCACTATGTCACATGCATAGTCATTTCCAAGATGCACACAACCTGTCTTTCCACTGTCATAAGTGGAGAACCATTCCCTATGGGGAGTAACATGGAATGAAGCACCAGAATCCAAAATCCAATCCTGGTAATATGCATCATCTGAAGTGGTAAGCAACTCTGTAGATAAAGTAGACATGAAGAGAACGTCATTGTCACTATCATGTGTGACTACATTAATCTCCTCGATCTTCACTTTTCCTTTGTCCTCCCTTGGACTCTCTTCCTTCTGATTTGCACCCCAATTTGCATTCTTTTTCTTATACTTTTGCTCTCTTTTCAGCTTGTAGCAATCCTTTTTCATATGGCCCTTCTTGCCACAGTGGTAACACTCAATGTTCCGTGCCTTGGATTTGCTACGAGACTTCCCTCTTTCTTGGGACTTCCCCCTGAACTGTGATCTGCCCCTTTGCACATTTAAGGCTGCATCCTGCTTGTTGCCGTCCATAGACTTGCGTCTAATCTCCTCGGCCAACAAGCTACCCACAACATCATCAAATTTCAGTACTCCACTAGGTACAGAGTTACTGACAGCTGTACGGAAGGTATCCCATAAGGATGGCAATGAACATAAGAGAAATATTGCCTTGGTCTCCGCATCAAAATTCATCTTTTGAGCCTGAAGCTGGCTGAAAATAATATTGAATTCATTCAAGTGAGAAGCAATGGAGACCCCTTCCTTCATCTGCAGCTCAAACAACCTCTTCATGAGGTAAACTTTATTAGAGGCACTTTCCTTCTCATAAGTAGCACACAGTTTCTTTCACAAATCTTCCGTAGTCTGCTCATTTACTACTATGAAATAAACTGACTCTGCAAGATGAAGTATAATAGTAGACTTTGCTAATGCATCCAATCATCATCAGACATATTTGCAGGCTTAGCTTCAATCCCTGCCAAGGGTTTAATCTGCTTCTTTTGAATAAGCACATCCCTTATCTGTTCTTTCCACAAAGAAAAGTTTGTCCCATCAAACTTTTTAATGCTAAAAAACTCCTTTTCAGACATGGAAGAGGATGCCATGATGCAAATGAAGCAAAAATCCCAAATGCTAGTGCCTACAAGAGAGAATCACACCAAATACCAGGTGCACCCAAATGTGTATGCCACAATAGAGTGAAATATCACCAAAACTCATGTCTCAAAGCATCTGACTCATGTGCATATACTATGCATCCATATGAGCAAATCTGGCCCAAAAGAAAATGCCAACTGCAATGGCAATCCAAAATGCCAATAAGTGCCAAATGACTCAAGCATAAACACCGTCCACTGGCATATGTATTAATAATATCTCATCCAAGAGAGCATAGCACTATCAGTGCATCACCTGCAATGTGTCAAAGCTATCCCTCAGCATAAAATAGCATCCATGTGTAAAGCGTCCATAAAAAATAGCATCCCACAAGGCAATTTGGGCCTATCAGCGCATCCAATAAGGACCGCAATGCATCCAAATGGCCTATAAATCATCCACTGCAACCCAATGCACACCATAAATGAGCGCACACTGCTCAAACTGCAACCAGAGTGATCAGCATAAGGTATGCTCAAGAAATCATAGTCCCACGGTAATGACCGCTACTGAAAATAGAACCTGAGATGCCTCAAAACATGGGTGCCATTGCATAATCGGACTCAGCAAGAAAATCTGCAAATATCTCTCTTCTGCCGGAACTCCAAAATCCCAACCGATGAGTGAGAAATGGGAGTCAACACTTATCCACTGCCATGTGGCATAAATCTAAGGTTTCAAAACCTTAGAATAAAAAATGCATAACAGAGAGACGAAATCGAATACACAGAGATCTATAACTCTGAAAATCCTCTACCGAATCGTGTAAGAACTGACAGGTAGGGGTTTTTGGGCGTCTGGAATGCAATGGGACAGACGGTTTTGAAAACTGTGGTCTCAATCACTAGATCCAACACACGGACTGAAAAACGTTTTTGAAAACAGAGTTGTTTGTAAACTCCACCGGAGTGCGAATGATGAGCAACATAGAAGTTTTAGGACCTCTTGAGTCCACTGGAACCGATAGATCTGCAAATGGTTGCTCCAAACTTGAGTTCCAACACCCGGGCAGAAAAACGCAGAAACTGACACAGTGAGTCAAAAATCCAATGAAATGATCCCATATTCAAGAATGAAGGTATTTCCAAGCTCCTGAAGTGAAGTGGACACCAAAAGCAAGCAATAGTTGCCTCTACAAGTCAATATGGAGTCTCTGTCATCGAACGGAATAGGGAAAAGCTCAAAAAATGACTTTTTCTTTGAAAACACTTAACAGGTTCTCAAAACCACTTCGCAAAACCAAAGTGACTTTTCCAAAGGTTCCTCCAAGGTCTCTACACACTCGGATGCAAGTAAAGTCACCCACAAAGCTTCTCCTTCCTCCCACAGAGCTGCTGAGCTTCTAAGCATTCACGCACGCTCAGCTAGATCACCCGGGCTCTGATACCAGTTGAGAGTGCTCTCAACGGAAGCAAGAACGGAAGAGGGAGAGAGAGAGACAGAGAGCCACACAATTTTTGGTGGTTGCAGAACCACCCTAATCTTCTTTTTCATTCATTTATATATGTGTTTGAGTATTGTACATAACCGGGATAAAGGCACAGTGACCTTTAACCCCCACAAAAGATATAGTTGAAAGTATCCTGGAAACATCTCAGGTGTACCCTACAGTACCTAAAGTACCATGGTTGCATCAGCATCTTTAGTGGCCTCACGACGTCGATAATGCCTCCAAACATGAGGCTGTCTATTCTCATTAATTAGTTGCAAATCTGAAACATTTGAGGGAGAGCCATCCTCAACATGTGGCAAGCCATCTGAACTATGAGAAGTAGAAGGGGAAAGGGAAGCATAAAGAGACTCCATCTCATCATCCTCAAACTGGATGATGTCCAAAGGGGTGTCATCGTATAGTGGCAAGTCTGCACTAGCGGGCTGCATGCACTCATTCTTAGCAAAGAGAACATCTCTGCTGATTATTACCTTCCTGTTAGCAGGAATATAAAGCCTAAATCCCCTGCTTTCAATGCTATACCCCACAAAAATGCATGTGACACTCTTATCATCAAGCTTTGTCCAATGTACATCTAAAACCAAAGAATATGCCACTGAGCCAAAAACTCTGAAATGACTAACCTTTGGCTTAAAGCCATACAAAGCCTCAAATGAAGTCACATTAACCAAAGCTTTGGTAGGGCATCTGTTTTGAATATAAGTGGCTGTCACAACTACTGCTCTCCAAAAAGCCTTTGAGACTCTCTTGAATTTTAGCATGCATCTCATCATTTCCATGAGAGTACGATTCTTCCTCTCATGAAGTGGATTCTGCTGTGGTGTGTAAGGGCATGTCAAGTGTCTGAGGGGGGGGGTTTCCTAACACTTCCGGAAGTAGGAAGCTGCAACTTTCGTTGCAGATTTCGTTGATGGAGGAAGCTGCCAGGAAATGTGTTGATGGAGGGAGGGCTGCTATCGCTGGTGGAGGGGCTGTAGGAGAAATCACTGAGGGAGGGAGAGGGGCTGCGATCTTGATGGAAGGGGCTGCAGGCTGCAGGAGAATTCGCGATGGAGGGAGAGCTGCAGGAGAAGGCGCTGGAGGGGAGGCTGCAGGAGAATCTGAGGGAGGGAGAGGGGGCTGTGATCTTGATTGAAGGGGCTGCAGGCTGCAGGAGAATTGTGATGGAGGGAGAGCTGCAGGAGAAGGCGCTGGAGGGGAGGCTGCAGGAGAATCTGAGGGAGGGAGAGGGGGCTGCGATCTTGATTGAAGGGGCTGCAGGCTGCAGGAGAATTGCGATGGAGGGAGAGCTGCAGGAGAAGGGGCTGGAGGGGAGGCTGCAGGAGAATCTGAGGGAGGGAGAGGGGGCTGCGATCTTGATTGAAGGGGCTGCAGGCTGCACGAGAATTGCGATGGAGGGAGAGCTGCAAGAGAAGGCGCTGGAGGGGAGGCTGCAGGAGAATCTGAGGGAGGGAGAGGGGGCTGCGATCTTGATGGAAGGGGCTGCAGGCTGTAGGAGAATTGCGATGGAGGGAGAGTTGCAGGAGAAGGCGCTGGAGGGGAGGCTGCGTATGGTTTCGTTGTTGGGAGGGGGACAGCCATAAATACACAACCAAGAGATCCAAATTTAGAAAAGTAAGCCAAAAATAGCATGAGTGGGCTGCAAGATGCGGTGGATGAGGTGCATGAGCTGATCCCAAGGATACACGCTGAGTTAGCCAGATGCTAAATATAGCACTGGTCGGAATTGGGAGATAAAGGATAGACGCTGAATTTGGTGGCTAAATATATCCTTGGTGGGAGGTGGTAGGTGAGAGAAAAAGCGGTGTGGGCAAGAGGAAATATTTGAATGAACACGGTGGGAAAATCGGAATTTGAATTTTACTCTCTCTTGTATAGGCTATTGGATGAGGGTGTCATAGAGGTGAATGAGGCTGAATGAGGCTGAAGGAGGGATGAACCAAGGGTGAACCAAGGATGAACAAGGGGTGACATTGGTGTGCCCATAGGTGCCTGAGGGTGAAAGCGGCAAGAAGTGACCTGGGGTGAACAGGGGAGGAACAAGGGGTGACATAGGGAGGAGCATAGGTGACAGAGATTGAGCTTGGGGGGTGACCTAGGAATGAACATAGGAGTGCACCGGGGTGACCTAGGAGTGAACATAGGTGACCTAGGAGTGAACATGGGTGACAGAGAGGTGAACATGGGGAGTTGACATAGGAGTGAACAGGGTGACCTGGGAGTGAACAGGGGTGACCTAGGAGTGAACATGGGTGACAGAGAGGTGAACATGGGGATTTGACATAGGAGTGAACAGGGGTGACCTAGAGGTGAACAGGGGTGACCTGGAGGTGAACATGGGTGACAGAGAGGTGAACATGGGGAGTTGACATAGGAGTGAACAGGGGTGACCTGGGAGTGAACAGGGGTGACCTAGGAGTGAACATGGGTGACAGAGAGGTGAACATGGGGAGTTGACATAGGAGTGAACAGGGGTGACCTTTTTTTTTTTTTGCCGAAAAAACAGTTCTAATTATATTACTTCGAGAACAAGATACAAGAGGTCAGCTTATAGCTGACGGGCTGCGTTCACAAACCGGACGCAGCCCAAAAGGTAGCATAATAAATCATACTCTCACGGAGGAATATGCTGAGTGTGAATGAACAGCCATCGGGGTGGTGAGTAGTGCCACCGAAGGCCCTGCGTAGTCTGCTCGAAGAAGAGGCTCTGTGAATCCCAAGCCTGGAGGAAGCGTCTCCGCTTCTCCTGACCAGCCCGGGAGTCTCCCTGAATCTGGTCCCACTGGCCTCTGAGGGTATGAATAATCTCACTCCAAATCTCCGCCATGATCTGGGCAGTCGATAAGGAGGTGCCACCGAGGATCTGCGCGCAGCGCGAGGTCCAGATGTGCCATCCTGTAATGCTGCTGATAATCTCCCAGACTGGCTGCCTCTCCCGAACTCCTGTATCAGCCTCTGCTAGGTGCTGTGGGATACCCTCGAGCGGCCCCCACGTCCCCTGTGTGATAAGGAAAGTGGGGTCCTGCTGGCATGCCTCGAACAAGTGATGAAGACCAGGTGCGGTGCTGCACCAACAGAACGCGCCCCAAGTGATCACTCCTAGCTCTGGTGCTGCACGAGTAAGAAGCCCGAAAGTCCACCTCCACACTTCCTGGGCGCGCATGCAGCTCCACAGGCAGTGTTTTGGTGACTCCTCATCCGCATGGCAAATCTGACAGCAACCGTCCTGGCCTATCTGCCTCAACCAGCTCCCCACTGGAAGACCTTTGTGGGTAAGAAGCCACAGGAAGTATGAGATCTTCCGCGGCCGCCAGCTCTCCCACAAGGCCTTCCAGAAAGCCTGCAAAAAGAACCTGGAAATACCCTGTGCGTACCAGCTAGGACGCTGGGTGGGGGGGCGGCTCTGCATCCTCCCGAGAACTCGCCTGCCCAGAGTCGTGCTGTAAGCGAAGAAGGAAGTCTGCCCCTGTCCTGTCACAATCTCTGGCCACCACCACTCTCCTGGGTCCCACTCAAGCTCTGACAAGGCCCGCCCCTCCCAGAGCCAAAGACGCCAAAGCTGCAACTGGTCCTGCTCGATACTAGGGTCGGTATGCCAGACCTTCCCCAGAAGGCCTACGACCCTAACCCTCTGCCACGAGAGTAGGGGGTCAATGAGCGCATCCTCTCTCCTGAGTCGTCCGTCCCCTGAAACCGCGAAGAAGGCGATAGAGGAGTCATCCAAACGTCCTGCGACCACCAGTGGGATGCCACGAGGGGTGAACTGTCCCAGCCAGTGGGTGTCTCCAGGCATGAGGACCTGAGGCTCAGGTGGAGCCAACCAAGCGGCTGGGATCGCACCGTCGATCTCCGTGCGTCTCGCCTGGACTCCGCGTGCACCTCCCGCTGCGTCTGCCAGATCGGCCATCTCCAGATGTCTGTACGTGTCCCTCCAAACTCGAAGGGACCGGGCTGGCCCCCTCATCCAGCCGTCCCACCTGATATGTGATCTCTCCCCCAGCTGAAGGCCCTCGGCGTCTCTGACCTGCCCATTCCAGACGAGCGGCTGGCGATCGATCTCCTCCTGACAGCTGGGCTGGGACTGAATGAGACTGAGACGGAGCCGCCTCCAAACCATGAGGAGGCTACGAACGAGTGGGGAGCGGGGCTGAGTGAGCGGGGCGGAAGTGAAGATCCACCTGAAGGACGGTAGCCACTCTCCACCTCGGCGCGGGACACAAGAGCCGACTCCCTGCTGAAGTAACATCTTCCACGTCTGCCCCCCTGGGGTCAAACCGCGGATGATAAGCTTGCCTAACAAGGCCTGACTCTGAAGCTCTGGATCAATGACCCCCAGACCCCCCTCCGCCTGCGGAAGAATGACTGTCTGCCAAGCAACCCTGGCTCTGGTATCTCTCTGCCCATCCTCCCCAGACCAAAGAAAGTTCCGAACCAACCTCCTGAGCTGTGCCACGCTGGATCTCGAGAAGCACCAACAGGAAGCCACATACCAAGCCGTGGCTAGAAGGACCTGGTTAACTACTAAAGCACGACCTGCAAGGGACAGCTTAGCAGTGCTCCAGAAAGCCAGCTTCCGTCGGATGGAATCTAGCACCGGGAGAAACTGCTGAGCTGGCGTAATGTCTAGGCCAACCTGGAAGCCAAGGTATCTAGCTGTCTGTCCACGTGGAATCCATCTGAAGCCCAGTAATCGCCCCCACTGAGAACACGCCCCCGGGTCTGTGAGAAAACCAACTGATTTGTTCCAGTTGATTTTCGCACCAGCGGCCGAGCAGAAAACCTCCAGGGTCATCCGCACCCTCTCTAGCATCCTCTCATCGTCCTGGACATAAAGGGCTGTATCATCTGCGTACTCTGAGTCCAGAAGCTCCGTGTCCTCCCGGAGTGGAAGGCGAACACCCCTGAGCCCTGTGGACCTCGCCCGAAGGTAGTAAGTCATGGCCTCGGCGAAGAAGAGAAACAGATAAGGAGCCAGGGGACAGCCCTGACGTACTGATCTCTCCAAGCTGAAACGCTCACCCATCCTGCCTCCAATGATGACTCTGCTAGACGCTGTCCTGTACAAAGCTGAGATACCCTGAATCCAGCCTGCCGGGAAACCTAGTCGCTCCAGAGTCCCCTCCAAAAAGGACCAATCCACGCGATCGTAGGCCTTCTCGAAGTCGAGAAGTAAAATGGCAAGGTGTGAACCGCTGTACTGAGCCCACTCCGCCGCCTCTGAAAAGGTGAAGACATTATCCAGGATACTGCGATCCTGGACAAAGCCTGTCTGAGTGTCATGGACGAGGTCTGGGAGTAGAGGTCGAACTCTGGCACTGATCATCTTGGCGAGGATTTTGTAGGCAGTGGTAAGGAGAGTGATCGGACGCCACTGGCGGATCTCCTGTCTATCTCCTCCCTTCGGGATGAGGCAAATCAGTCCCGAGGAAAGGCTCTCTGGCATCTGACCGCTGCTGAAAATCCCCTGCAGAGCTGCAAGGAGGGGCTGATGGATCTGGTCCCAGAAGGAGGTGAAGAAAGCTCGGGATAGCCCATCCTCACCTGGGCATTTCTGCCCATCAATAGCCATCAAGGCCTCCAACATCTCATCCGCGGTGAACGGCGCCAACAACGTCGCCTGCATGCTGGGCTGGACCAGGGATGGAATGTGCCTCCACACCTCCTCACGGTTACGACTAGCACGAGGGGCAAGTGGCTCCTGCTGGAAGAGGGTCCTGTAGAAGTCAGTGGCCAACCCCAGGACCTCCCCCGGGTCCGTAACAATGTGACCATCCGCTGTCCTGAGACTCCGTAGCTGATCACCTGCAGCTCTCTGGCCGTGTGTCCTGAAGAACTCCCTGCACATCCGGTCACCCTTCCGGGCCCAGAAGGAGAGAGAGGCGTGAAAGGAGAACTCGGAGCGACGCTGGAGGGTCTCCTCCAAGAGGGCTCTGGCTCGAAGGGCCTGGATCCGAAGCTCCTCCGAGCCCGGGGAAGACTGCTGAAGTCGCTGAATGGAGGCGAGGTCCCTCCGAAGAGCTCTCTCTCTGCCCCACCAATCCTGTCGAACCTGTAGGGCTGCGAGCTGGCAGATCTGGCTGGACTCCTGCAGAGCCTGCGCGACCGAGTCTACCAGATCCATGCCCTCCCCCCAGTCTCTGTCCCAAAGACTGCAAATGCTGCTACGGACGTCCGCCCTCGAGAAGATGGAATCGGGAATCCTGCATGATCGGGGGGGGAGAGTCTGGGCTGCCGAATCTAATGAGAGGAGCACAGGCGCATGGTCGGATAGTGTCGTCCCTGGAACAATGCCCGCCTGGCCACCTCTGCTGATGGCCCAATCGCTGACATAAAACCTATCAAGCCGCTCCAGGAGTCTGCCTCCTTCCCTGCGGAAGCCCCAAGAGAAGTCCAGGCTCCCGTGCCAACGCCGGAAGGACGGGTCTCTCCAACTGTCCCTCCCTCCTGTCGCGAAGATGAAAGAGTCCCAAGCTGACTGCTCTGCCTGAGCCATACCTGTGAACTCCGGATCTCTACCCTGCTGGTCCTCCAAGGTCTCCAGGTTGTTGAAGTCTCCTCCAACAATCCAGGAATCCATGTCTGGAAGAATCCCTGTAAGTGTCCTCCAGAAGGTGGCTCTGCATCTGAGGTCTGTGGGAGCATAAATGTTGAGGATTCCTATCTTGGATCCCTCCAAATTCAGGCCTACCCAAAGGGCTCGGCCTGGGATCAACGTGCCGTGACCGAAAACTGACTGAGCTAACTGCTCGCACACGGAGGTACAGACCCCCCCGCTCCTCCCCTGTGCGCCGATCGAAGGCTCCCAATAAGTGTAGGAGCGTCCAGGGAGAACCTTCCCGCAGCTACGGGCATGAGCCGCAGAAAGCTTGTGCTCCTGGAGCAACAGTACATCCAATCGACCAATCACTGCAGGCTGAAGTTCCTGACGCAAAATGAGCTTCCTGGGACCACGGGTACTCGAAGAGTGAAACCCGTTCACATTCCAGGATACGAGGTGTAGGCTCATGGAGAGGGATGGGGGGCTGCGAACAGCTGTCTGCTCGCAGAAGAAGTCGAAGAAGAATCAGACAGATCGGAGTGGAGGCGCTGCCGCTTGTGAGAAGGTTTGGAGGGGGAGACGGGGTCGTCCTGCCCGTTCTTCAACACCTTCAGCAAAGGCGAGAGGCCTCTAGTGCCATGAACAAATGCTTTCTCGAGCCAGCTCGAGATCTCTGAAGCAGTCATCCCGTAGAAGGTTCGGAGTTTCTGTTGGGACCAAGCTCTGACATCCTGGGGAAGAGGCCATGCCAGGGGGGGTCTGAGGATCACGATCAATCGGAAACGTTTGGCAGCGCAACGCCACCGCAAGCGCACATCGTCCTCGGACCACTGAGTCTCGAGGAGCTGCCCACCGGACGGGCCTATCCAGGAGCAAATCTGGGCGTGTGTCTGCTCTCTGAGAGCCTCCCACACCGAGTCGTCTGTCCAGGTCTCGGTGCCATCGCTGAGGAACGTGAAGGCGAAGCTAGGGCCATCCCTGGGAGCCAAGGCACCAATCCTCCCATCCGCCCCTTTGCGGAGCATGAAGATACTAATGTCGAGACAAGCCGGGAAGGTCCCAAGGTCGGCCACATCCAGGTAGTCCCAGGGGCCAGATCTGTAAAAGTCTCGAGGGAGCTCTCTCTCCTGGAGCTGAGACCCAGCTGAGTCTGCCACTGAGGGGCTAGCGGGAAGGGAAACCTGCTCCACTGGTGGTACAGACACCGGGTGTCCTGCAAGCGGGGGAGGAGGGGGAGGAGGCTGCGGGATAGGCGACTCGGGCTCCACGGAGGCGACTGGCGGAGAAGGTGGAGGAGGTGGAGCGGAGGCTGCACTCGGCTGGGAAGGCGACGGTGCAGCTAACTCTGTAGGAGGGGCGAGGGGAGCAGGGGGGGGAGGGGGATGGGGATGCATCTGGAACTGGGGCTGAGAGGGAGGGGGAGGGGGAGGGGACTGAGGAAAAGGAGGCGGGGGCTGAAACTGCGGGGCGGGCGAAGGGGGGGGAAACTGGGGAAACCGGGGAGAAGGCGGGGGGGTGGGAGAGAGGAGGATCTGAGGCTGTGGAGGGCGGGCTGCCGTCGAAGAAGAGGCTCTCCCAGGTCCCTGGGGCATCTGCCTGTCAGGCCTGTGGAGTGCTGCTGCAGGAATGGTGACCTCTGCCTCCTTGCCTTTATCCGAAATCTTCTTATTCTTTCCTCTTTTCCTTCGAACCTCGGTCCAACCGCCCACTACCTCTGGCCCAGGCTCCGACTACCTCGGCTCCTCCTGACGTGGCTGTCCGGGGGGGGGAGGTGGGGGCGGAGGGGGCGGGGGCGGGGAGGGTCGAGACGAGCTGGCAAAGCGTGGGCAAGTAGCCGCCAAGTGCCCAAAGCCATGGCACCGCAGGCACTGACCTGGCTGTCCGGTGACTATCATGCTCTGGGTGATACTGCCGGCACCTGTAACGATCTCGATCACTGCAGGGAGAGTCGCAGGATCCGCCACAGCCACACGGACTCGGGGAGCTCCTGCCGTGGTCACCGCGTCGGCAAAGGTGTCGTGCATAACCCAGCCAAAATGGGAGCCCAAGTCCCTGACAATCGGCCGCAGCTCAGTAGCAAGCCCTGGAAAAACGAGTGTCACTGGGTGGCGAGGTATACGGAACCGAGTGTCGAAATCCGCTGCGCTGAAACCACGGTACCACGGGACTATCATGATGATCTTCCCATCCACCGATGTGGGGGAACCGGCAATCAGATTGCTCGCAGCTTTCTCACTGGAGAGTTTGAGCCAGAAGATGCCCCTTCCCATAAGGGCCACCTCCTCGATATGGCCATCCTCTAGCAAGAGAGTGGACTGGAGCCAGTCCCTGATGGTAGACCTGGAGGGGGAGTGTCCAATGACTCTACCGTAAACAGAGGTACGAGAGAAGTCACTGGCTACCTCCTGAACACGAGATGATTGTTGCTCTGTCAGGATAACGCGGTAGGCATCTGGAGAGGGAGGGTCCGACTGGGCCTCCGGATCCGGGCTGGGGGCCGCCATACCGCCAAGACTAACTGCAAGCTTCCGATGAAGAAAAACAGGCTGCCACCCAAGAAGAGATGAAGCGTCGGTGGAGCCTGGGGGTGAGGCGGCGAGGCGGGATGGAGCGGAGGGGGCGGCTGGAGCGGAGGGGGCGGCTGGAGCGGCGGCGAGGCGAGGATGGAGCGGAGGCGGGCGAGGCGAGGCGGGATGGAGCGGAGGCGGGCGAGGCGAGGCGAGGCGGGATGGAGCGGAGGGAGCGAGGCGAGGCGGGATGGAGCGGAGGCGGGCGAGCATGGAGCGGAGGCGGGCGAGGCGAGGCGGGATGGAGCGGAGGCGGGCGAGGCGAGGCGAGGCGGGCTGGAGCGGAGGGGGGGGCTGGAGCGGCGGCGAGGGGGGGGGGTTGGAGCGGGGGCGAGGGGCGGGTTGGAGCGAGGGGGCGGGATGGAGCGGAGGTAAGGGGCGGGGATGGAGCGAGGGGGCGGGATGGACCGAGGGGCGGCTGGAGCGAGGGGCGGAGGTGAGGCGAGGGGCGGAGGTGAGGCGAGGGGCGGGATGGAGCGAGGGGCGGAGGTGAGGCGAGGGGTAGCGGGGGGGGTGCCGGCGGGGGGGGAGGAGAGGGGACGGGGGTCGAGGGCGGACGGGAGGGGTGGAGGTGGACGCGGCGAGGGGGGGGGGGAGCGAAGGGGAGGTAGGGGCTAACGGCGAGGGGGGGAGGGGAAGCTCGCAGGAGCGGGGTGGCTCTCCTCAGAGCTGACTTCAGCCTTCATAATCAAACCTGCTGGATGCTTAGGAATGAACAGGGGTGACCTGGAGGTGAACATGGGTGACCTAGGAGTGAACAAGGGGTGACAGAGATGTGAACATAGGGGTTGACATAGGAGTGAACAGGGGTGACCTAAGAGTGAACAAGGGTGACCTGGACGTGAACAGGGGTGACAGAGAGCTGAACATGGGGATTTGACATAGGAGTGAACAGGGGTGACCTAGGAGTGACCAAGGGTGACCCGGAGGTGAACAAGGGTGACAGAGAGGTGAACATGGGGAGTTGACATACGAGTGAACAGGGGTGACCTAGGAGTGAAGAGGGGTGACAGAGAGGTGAACATAGGTGACAGAGAGGTGAACATGGGGGTTGACATAGGAGTGAACAGGGGTGACCTCGGAGTGAACAGGGGTGACCTGGAGGTGAACATGGGTGACAGAGAGGTGAACATGGGGATTTGACATAGGAGTGAACAGGGGTGACCTAGGAGTGAACAAGGGTGACCTGGAGGTGAACAAGGGTGACAGAGAGGTGAACATGGGGAGTTGACATAGGAGTGAATAGGGGTGACCTAGGAGTGAAGAGGGGTGACCTAGAGGTGAACAGGGGTGATCTGGAGGTGAACAGAGGTGACAGAGAGGTCAACATGGGGAGTTGACATAGGAGTGAACAGGGGTGACCTGGGAGTGAACAAGGGTGACCTGGAGGTGAACAAGGGTGACAGAGAGGTGAACATGGGGAGTTGACATAGGAGTGAACAGGGGTGACCTAGGAGTGAAGAGGGGTGCCCGGGAGGTGGACAGGGGTGACCTGGAGGTGAACATAGGTGACAAAGAGGTGAACATGGGGAGTTGACATAGGAGTGAACAGGGGTGACCTGGGAGTGAACAGGGGTGACCTAGGAGTGAACATGGGTGACAGAGAGGTGAACATGGGGAGTTGTCATAGGAGTGAACAAGGGTGACCTAGGAGTGAAGAGGGGTGACCTGGAGGTGAACATGGGTGACAGAGAGGTGAACAGAGGTGACAGAGAGGTGAACATGGGGAGTTGACATAGGAGTGAACAGGGGTGACCTGGGAGTGAACAGGGGTGACCTAGGAGTGAACATGGGTGATAGAGAGGTGAACATGGGGAGTTGACATAGGAGTGAACAGGGGTGACCTAGGAGTGAAGAGGGGTGACCTGGAGGTGAACATGACAGAGGTGACAGAGAGGTGAACATGGGGAGTTGACATAGGAGTGAACAGGGGTGACCTGGAGGTGAACGTGGGTGACAGAGAGGTGAACATGGGGATTTGACATAGGAGTGAACAGGGGTGACCTAGGAGTGAACAGGGGTGCCCTGGAGGTGAACATGGGTGACAGAGAGGTGAACATGGGGAGTTGACATAGGAGTCAACAGGGGTGACCTAGGAGTGAAGAGGGGTGACCTAGAGGTGAACAGGGGTGACCTGGAGGTGAACAGAGGTGACAGAGAGGTGAACATGGGGAGTTGACATAGGAGTGAATAGGGGTGACCTGGGAGTGAACAAGGGTGACCTGGAGGTGAACAAGGGTGACAGAGAGGTGAACATGGGGAGTTGACATAGGAGTGAACAGGGGTGACCTAGGAGTGAAGAGGGGTAACAGGTGAACAGGGGTGACCTGGAGGTGAACAGAGGTGACAGAGAGCTAAACATGGGGAGTTGACATAGGAGTGAACAGGGGTGACCTGGGAGTGAACAGGGGTGACCTAGGAGTGAACATGGGTGACAGAGAGGTGAACATGGGGAGTTGACATAGGAGTGAACAGGGGTGACCTAGGAGTGAAGAGGGGTGACCTGGATGTGAACATGGGTGACAGAGAGGTGAACAGAGGTGACAGAGAGCTGAACATGGGGAGTTGACATAGGAGTGAACAGGGGTGACCTGGGAGTGAACAGGGGTGACCTAGGAGTGAACATGGGTGACAGAGAGGTGAACATGGGGAGTTGACATAGGAGTGAACAGGGGTGACCTAGGAGTGAAGAGGGGTGACCTAGAGGTGAACATGGGTGACAGAGAGGTGAACATGGGGAGTTGACATAGGAGTGAACAGGGGTGACCTGGAGGTGAACATGGGTGACAGAGAGGTGAACATGGGGATTTGACATAGGAGTGAACAGGGGTGACCTAGAGGTGAACAGGGGTGACCTGGAGGTGAACAGAGGTGACAGAGAGGTGAACATGGGGGGACATAGAAGTGAATAGGGCTGACCTAGGACTGAAAAGGGATGACCTGGAGGTGAACAGGGGTGACCTGGAGGTGAACAGAGGTGACAGAGAGGTGAACATGTGGAGTTGACATGGAGTGAACAGGGGTGACCTGGGAGTGAACAGGGGTGACCTAGGAGTGAACATGGGTGACAGAGAGGTGAACATGGGAAGTTGACATAGGAGTGAACAGGGGTGACCTGGGAGTGAACAGGGGTGAAGGACTGAACATGGGTGACAAAGAGGTGAACATGGGGAGTTGACATAGGAGTGAACAGGGATGACCTAGCAGTGAAGAGGGGTGACCTGGAGGTGAACATGGTTGACAGAGAGGTGAACATGGGGAGTTGACATAGGAGTGAACAGCGGTGACCTGGAGGTGAACATGGGTGACCTAGGAGTGAAAATGGGTGACAGAGAGGTGAACATGGGGATTTAACATAGGAGTGAACAGGGGTGACCTAGAGGTGAACAGGGGTGACCTGGAGGTGAACAGAGGTGACAGAGAGGTGAACATGGGGGTTGACATAGGAGTGAACAGGTGTGACCTAGGAGTGAAGAGGGGTGACCTGGAGGTGAACAGGGGTGACCTGGAGGTGAACAGAGGTGACAGAGAGGTGAACATGGGGAGTTGACATAGGAGTGAACAGGGGTGACCTGGGAGTGAACAGGGGCGACCTAGGAGTAAACATGGGTGACAGAGAGGTGAACATGGGGAGTTGACATAGGAATGAACAGGGGTGACCTAGGAGTGAAGAGGGGTGACCTGGAGGTGAACATGGGTGACAGAGAGGTGAACATGGGGAGTTGACATAGGAGTGAACACGGGTGACCTGGGAGTGAACAAGGGTGACCTGGAGGTAAACATGGGTGACAGAGAGGTGAACATGGGGAGTTGACATAGGAGTGAACAGGAGTGACCTGGACGTGAACATGGGTGACCTAGGAGTGAACATGGGTGACAGAGAGGTGAACATGGAGAGTTGACATAGGAGTGAACAGGGGTGACCTAGGACTGAAGAGGGGTGACCTGGAGGTGAACATGGGTGACAGAGAGGTGAACATGGGGAGTTGACATAGGAGTGAACAGGGGTGACCTGGGAGTGAACAAGGGTGACCTGGAGGTGAACATGGGTGACAGAGAGGTGGACATGGGGAGTTGACATAGGAGTGAACAGGGGTGACCTGGAGGTGAACATGGGTGACCTAGGAGTGAACATGGGTGACAGAGAGGTGAACATGGGGAGTTGACATAGGAGTGAACAGGGGTGACCTAGGAGTGAACAGGGGTGACCTGGAAGTGAACAGGGGTGACCTGGAGGTGAACAGAGGTGACAGAGAGGTGAACATGGGGAGTTGACATAGGAGTGAACAGGGGTGACCTGGAGGTGAACATCGGTGACAGAGAGGTGAACATGGGGATTTGACATAGGAGTGAACAGGGGTGACCTAGGAGTGAACAAGGGTGACCTGGAGGTGAACAAGGGTGACAGAGAGGTGAACATGGGGAGTTGACATAGGAGTGAACAGGAGTGACCTAGGAGTGAGGAGGGGTGAACATGGGGATTTGACATAGGAGTGAACAGGGGTGAACTAGGAGTGAACAAGGGTGACCTGGAGGTGAACAAGGGTGACAGAGAGGTGAACATGGGGAGTTGACATAGGAGTGAACAAGGGTTACCTAGGAGTGAAGAGGGGTGACCTAGAGGTGAACAAGGGTGACCTGGAGGTGAACAGAGGTGACAGAGAGGTTAACATGGGGAGTTGACCTGGGAGTGAACAGGGGTGACCTGGGAGTGAACAAGGGTGACCTGGAGGTGAACAAGGGTGACAGAGAGGTGAACATGGGGAGTTGACATAGGAGTGAACAGGGGTGACCTAGGAGTGAAGAGGGGTGACTTGGAGGTGAACAGGGGTGACCTGGAGGTGAACAGAGGTGACAGAGAGCTGTACATGGGGAGTTGACATAGGAGTGAACAGGGGTGACCTGGGAGTGAACAGGGGTGACCTAGGAGTGAACATGGGTGACAGAGAGGTAATCATGGGGAGTTGACATAGGAGTGAACAGGGGTGCCCTAGGAGTGAAGAGGGGTGACCTGGAGGTGAACATGGGTGACAGAGAGGTGAACAGAGGTGACAGAGAGGTGAACATGGGGAGTTGACATAGGAGTGAACAGGGGTGACCTGGGAGTGAACAGGGGTGACCTAGGAGTGAACATGGGTGACAGAGAGGTGAACATGGGGAGGTGACATAGGAGTGAACAGGGGTGACCTAGGAGTGAACAGGGATGCCCTGGAGGTGAACATGGGTGACAGAGAGGTGAACATGGGGAGTTGACATAGGAGTGAACAGGGGTGACCTGGAGGTGAACAGGGGTGACCTAGGAGTGAACATGGGTGACAGAGAGGTGAACATGGGGATTTGACATAGGAGTGAACAGGGGTGACCTAGAGGTGAACAGGGGTGACCTAGAGGTGAACAGAGGTGACCTGGAGGTGAACTGAGGTGACAGAGAGATGAACATGGGGGCTTACATAGGAGTGAACAGGGGTGACCTAGGAGTGAAGAGGGGTGACCTGGAGGTGAACAGAGGTGACAGAGATGTGAACATGGGGAGGTGACCTAGGAGTGAACAGGGGTGACCTGGGAGTGAACAGGGGTGACCTAGGAGTGAACATGGGTGACAGAGAGATGAACATGGGGAGTTGACATATGAGTGAACAGGGGTGACCTGGGAGTGAACAGGGGTGACCTAGGAGTGAACATGGGTGACAGAGAGGTGAACATGGGGAGTTGACATAGGAGTGAACAGGGGCGACCTAGGAGTGAAGACGGGTGACCTGGAGGTGAACATGGGTGACAGAGAGGTGAACATGGGGAGTTGACATAGGAGTGAACAGGGGTGACCTGGAGGTGAACATGGGTGACCTAGGAGTGAACATGGGTGACAGAGAGGTGAACATGGGGATTTGACATAGGAGTGAACAGGGGTGACCTAGAGGTGAACAGGGGTGCCCTGGAGGTGAACAGAGGTGACAGAGAGGTGAACATGGGGGTTGACATAGGAGTGAACAGGGGTGACCTAGGAGTGAAGAGGGGTGACCTGGAGGAGAACAGGGGTGACCTGGAGGTGAACAGAGGTGACAGAGAGGTGAACATGGGGAGTTGACATAGGAGTGAACAGGGGTGACCTGGGAGTGAACAGGGGTGACCTAGGAGTGAACATGGGTGACAGAGAGGTGAACATGGGGAGTTGACATAGGAGTGAACAGGGGTGACCTAGGAGTGAAGAGGGGTGACCTGGAGGTGAACATGGGTGACAGAGAGGTGAACATGGGGAGTTGACATAGGAGTGAACAGGGGTGATCTGGGAGTGAACAAGGGTGACCTGGAGGTGAACATGGGTGACAGAGAGGTGAACATGGGGAGTTGACATAGGAGTGAACACGGGTGACCTGGAGGTGAACATGGGTGACCTAGGAATGAACAAGGGTAACCTGGAGGTGAACAAGGGTGACAGAGAGGTGAACATGGGGATTTGACATAGGAGTGAACAGGGGTGACCTAGGAGTGAACAAGGGTGACCAGGAGGTAAACAAGGGTGACAGAGAGGTGAACATGGGGAGTTGACATAGGAGTCAACAGGGGTGACCTAGGAGTGAAGAGGGGTGACCTGGAGGTGAACAGGGGTGACCTGGAGGTGACCAGAGGTGACAGAGAGGTGAACATGGGGAGTTGACATAGGAGTGAACAGGGGTGACCTGGGAGTGAACAGGGGTGACCTAGGAGTGAACATGGGTGACCTGGAGGTGAACATGGGTGACAGAGAGGTGAACATGGGGAGGTAACATAGGAGTGAACAGGGGTGACCTGGAGGTGAACATGGGTGACCTAGGAGTGAACATGGGTGACAGAGAGGTGAACATGGGGAGTTGACATAGGAGTGAACAGGGGTGACCTAGGAGTGAACAGGGGTGACCTGGAGGTGAACAGGGGTGACCTGGAGGTGAACAGAGGTGACAGAGAGGTGAACATGGGGAGTTGACATAGGAGTGAACAGGGGTGACCTGACAGTGAACAGGGGTGACCTAGGAGGGAACATGGGTGACCTGGAGGTGAACATGGGGTGTTGACATAGGAGTGAACAGGGGTGACCTGGAGGTGAACATGGGTGACCTAGGAGTGAACATGGGTGACAGAGAGGTGAACATGGGGAGTTGACATAGGAGTGAACAGGGGTGACCTAGGAGTGAAGAGGGGTGACCTGGAGGTGAACATGGGTGACAGAGAGGTGAACATAGGGAGTTGACATAGGAGTGAACAGGGTTGACCTAGGAGTGAACAAGGGTGACCTGGAGGTGAACATGGGTGACAGAGAGGTGAACATGGGGAGTTGACATAGGAGTGAACAGGGGTGACCTGGAGGTGAACATGGGTGACCTAGGAGTGAACATGGGTGACAGAGAGGTGAACATGGGGAGTTGACATAGGAGTGAACAGGGGTGACCTAGGAGTGAAGAGGGGTGACCTGGAGGTGAACATGGGTGACAGAGAGGTGAACATGGGGAGTTGACATAGGAGTAAACAGGGGTGACCTAGGAGTGAACAGGGGTGACCTGGAGGTGAACAGGGGTGACCTGGAGGTGAACAGAGGTGACAGAGAGGTGAACATGGGGAGTTGACATAGGAGTGAACAGGGGTGACCTGGGAGTGAACAGGGGTGACCTAGGAGTAAACATGGGTGACCTCGAGGTGACCATGGGGAGTTGACATAGGAGTGAACAGGGGTGACCTGGAGGTGAACATGGGTGACCTAGGAGTGGACATGGGTGACAGAGAGGTGAACATGGGGAGTTGACATAGGAGTGAACAGGGGTGACCTAGGAGTGAAGAGGGGTGACCTGGAGGTGAACATGGGTGACAGAGAGGTGAACATGGGGAGTTGACATAGGAGTGAACATGGGTGACCTGGGAGTGAACAAGGGTGACCTGGAGGTGAACATGGGTGACAGAGAGGTGAACATGGGAAGTTGACATAGGAGTGAACAGGGGTGACCTGGAGGTGAACATGGGTGACCTAGGAGTGAACATGGGTGACAGAGAGGTGAACATGGGGAGTTGACATAGGAGTGAACAGGGGTGACCTAGGAGTGAAGAGGGGTGACCTGGAGGTGAACATGGGTGACAGAGAGGTGAACATGGGGAGTTGACATAGGAGTGAACAGGGGTGACCTGGGAGTGAACAAGGGTGACCTGGTGGTGAACATGGGTGACAGAGAGGTGAACATGGGGAGTTGACATAGGAGTGAACAGGGGTGACCTGGAGGTGAACATGGGTGACCTAGGAGTGAACATGGGTGACAGAGAGGTGAACATGGGGAGTTGACATAGGAGTGAACAGGGGTGACCTAGGAGTGAACAGGGGTGACCTGGAGGTGAACAGGGGTGACCTGGAGGTGAATAGAGGTGACAGAGAGGTGAACATGGGGAGTTGACATAGGAGTGAACAGGGGTGACCTAGGAGTGAACATGGGTGACAGAGAGGTGAACATGGGGAGTTGACATAGGAGTGAACAGGAATGACCTAGGAGTGAACATGGGTGAGAGAGAGGTGAACATGGGGAGGTTACATAGGAGTGAACAGGGGTGACCTAGGAGTGAACATGGGTGACAGAGAGGTGAACATGGGGATTTGACATAGGAGTGAACAGGGGTGACCTAGAGGTGAATAGGGGTGACCTGGAGGTGAACAGAGGTGACAGAGAGGTGAACATGGGGGTTGACATAGGAGTGAACAGAGGTGACCTAGGAGTGAACAGGGGTGACCTGAGGTTCAACCTGAGTAACAGAGAGGTGAAGAGGGATTAAGGAGGAGTGTGTGTCAGAGAAGGCAAGGGCTGTTTCCGTCTTGCCAGAGAGGAAAAACTCAGTTTTTATTGGTCTCCCACCAAAGAGTGCAACGGGGTAGAGAGTAGAAGCTTGACAGGGTTAGGAAAGGGAATACATTGTTGTTGTTTGAATAAATAGAAATTCAACTAATAGGAATGGAAATCCTTATCCAAAGAGAGAGAGTCAATGTGGATGATACTTCTTTACCCGTGAGCCATTTACAGGTGCTGGTAACTTCTTGCCCTCCAAGGTGGCCAAATAAACCCCTCCACTGGGAATAATCCTTGTGATAAAGAAGGGCCCTGTCCAACCACTGACAAATTTGGGTTTATGCTTCAGGAACTTACTGGAATATAACAAGACCAAGCTGCCAACTTGGAATTCCCTCTTCCTGAGATTTCTGTCATGCCATGCCTTCTGTCTTCTTTGCCAGACTTCTGAGCAAGGATCGCTTCACGACGATGTTCATCCAAGGCTTCAAGATTCCATAATCTCTCAAGTGTGCATGCCTCCAAGTTATCATCCATCTCTGCCATGACCCTAGTGGTCTTCATGTGGAACTCATAGGGCATAACCGCCTCCAAGCCGTAAACTAGCTGGAAGGGTGAATATCCAGTGCTAGCCTTGTATGCGGTTCTATAAGCAAAAAGAGCAGCTGGTAGTAGAATATCCCAATCTGCCAAGGAATGAAGGCATAACCGAGCCACAATATGAGACATGGTCCGATTGGAGCTCTCGGCCAAACCATTGGCTCGAGGGTAGTATGAACTAGAGGTCTTGTGAACAATTTGCAGTTGGGTGATGAGGTCAGCGATGACGTCATTGAGAAAGTGGGTACCTCTGTCACTCATCAATTCCACAGGACATCCAAACCTAGAAATGATTTGATCATACAAGAATGAGGCCACATCTTGAGCAGTGCAGGTCTTCGCGGCCTTAGCCTCCACCCATTTAGTGCCATAATCAGTAGCAATCAAAGCATACTTGTTCCCTCTTCGAGTTGCAGGAGAGATGGGTCCAACAAAATCCAATCCCCATCTATAGAAGGGTGGTACAGGGCTGGATGGCTGAAGGGGAAGGTACTCCCATCGGGTAGGCTTCGGCCCCCCTCTTTGACATGAGTCACAGCGGCGCACATAAGCATAGCAGTCTTGGAATAGCTTTGGCCACCACAACCCAGAGCGCATTATCTTTCTAGCAGTGGCCTTTGGTGCCATATGACCTCCCCCCATTCCTGAGTGAGCCTCCTGAAGGATGGCTTGTGTTTCATGAGGGAGCACACACCTCCTTAAAATGTGGTCCTTCCCCAACTTGTACAGCTGACCCGCGATCAGTTTGAAAGGAGCAGCCTGAAGAATCTGCCTCCGCTTTTGTGCTGGAGTTAACCCTTTGGAGAACTCCCCTATAGACAACAAGTGTACAATGTTTGCATACCATGGGGGAAAGCAATCCACAGCAAACAGGCAGTCATCTTTTGGTACTGTGGCATCGACACGGAAGAGGCCCGCATCTGGAAGGTCATCATCAACCCCTATGGCTGCTTCACCTGAAGAGATCCTTGACAAGTGGTCTGCTGGTTGATGTAATCAGCCTGCTCTCACTAGGATGTCAAAGTCAAACTCTTGAAATAGAAGAATCCACCTACTCACTCTCCCCCCAAGCGTTGGTTTGTTCAGTAAGTACTTGAGAGCTTGATGATCAGTAATGATGATAAAATTACTACCCAAGAGATAGTGCCGATACTTTGTCATGGCATAGACCATGACCAAGCCCTCGCGTTCAGTGGTGCTATAGTTTCTTTCTGCTCCATTGAGTTGTCTACTTGCAAAGTACACAGGTAGGTCGAGTTTGTGCTCTTCATCTGGTTGGGCCAATATCGCCCCAATCGCCAGCCCACTTGCATCTACATGCACATGAAAAATGACATCCCATTGAGGTTGCCGCAAGATGGGTGCAAACGCCAGTTGTTGAGGTGCCGACCAGTTGAAGGACTGCTCCTGCCGAAGGAGTTCCGTCAACGCCACCGCTATGTCGGCATAGGACCTGATGAATCTTCTATAATAACCCACATGTCCCAAAAAAGACTTGACTTCTCTGGGTGTGCGAGGAATAGGCAAGGTCAATATCACTTCCACCTTTGCTGGGTCCGTGGTCATTCCCTTAGCTGAGACGATGTGGCCAAGGAGGACCCCTCGCAAGGCGAGGAAGAAGCATTTGTCCGGATTCAAGCACAACCTAGCTTCTCTGCACTTATCAAAAACCCACCTCAACTTACTCATGTGATCAGTCTGAATAGCAGGTTCGAGGTGAGAAGCATTCTTACCATTGAACACAGAGAAGTCATCCAAGAATACCTCAAGGAACTTTCCGATGTTCTCTTGGAAGAGTTTGGTGACAAGACGTTGAAACGTGGCCGGTGCATTGCATAGACCAAAAGGCGGTAAGCATAAGTTCCCCATTGGGTGACGAAGGTAGTCTTTAACTGATCTTGCTCTCGCACCCGAACCTGGTTATACCCACTGTATCCATCCATGAAGGAGTAGAGAGCATGACCAGCTACGGTTTCTAGCACCCTGTCAGTGAAGGGGAGAGGAAACCTATCCCGACGTGTGGCGGTATTCAAACTCCTATAGTCGACACAAACTCGGAGTTTTCCAGTCTCTCTTTTGGGCACCACTATGATGCCACTCAGCCATTCGGAGTAGTCAACAGGGTAGATCAACCCTGCTTGCTCCATCTTTTGAATATCAGCATGGACAGCCTTGCCATAGTTAGGATTCATGCGATATGGTCCCCTGATCACCGGCTCTGCTTCCGGATATAGATCGATGCGATGTTCCATGAACTCAGTGGGTACTCCCTTTAAATCCTTATATGACCAGGCAAAGACATCAACATACTCTTGAAAAAAATCAGACAATGCAGCAAGGAGATAGTCATGTTCCCAGACCCAACTGGCTACCTTAAGATGTCGTGGTTGGTCTTCTGTCCCTATGTTCAAATACCTCCAATCCCTGGCATGGTCAACCTGAGGTATGCTTCCTGATGTGGAGTTGTTCGGTTCTTCTACTCCCACTGCTTGGTGTGCAGGAGAATCATCTGGAGAAAAATTCCCCACTACTTCTTCCATCCAAGAGCTCGGATAGGACGGTTGGGTGTGTTCTGGAAATGGTTGAAATGTAGAGGCAGCAGTTGGGCCCATTCTCTTCTTTCCTTTTTGTGCTTGCTTGAGCATTCCTCTGTATGGTAGTCCAACCACCTCGTATGTAGTTTCATGAACCTCCTGTGTCATTGGGGAGTCAGCTTCTGACATATATAAGTCGAGTAGAACAAGGTCCGCGACATCTTCTTCTCCCTGTATGCTGTGGGCTTGCCTTGAGGGTCTGAAGTTCCAGACTCCAGTGTGAATGTGGACGGCTCCTTCAAATTGTCCGGCCTCTTGACCCCTCCTAGGTTGGTCAGGTTGCATAATGGATTCAATAACCCTAAGAGTCATTTCCGGTACCTCCTGCCTTTGAATGACATCAGTAAGTAGGTGGTCATCCTCTTCTTCTGCAAATCCATGAGGGTCTTCTCCAATACCATCATTGTGCTCAGCCAGCCCACGATCTATGTGGTCATCTTCTTCTTCCATAGATTCATGAGTGTTCTCTTCAGGACCATCATTATGCTCCGCTCGCTCATCATCTTCTTGCATAGCATCCTCTTCCTCCTCTGTTGTGACCCCATGGTCATTTTCTTGGTGTGAGGCATCCATGTCGTGTGCATCCATTGCTTCCATTGCTGCTTCATGGTCTTGTCTTTGAGTCACCCTGGTGGCCTCCCCACCACTTGGTCTGGTACTTGCGGACATCATTCGCTGATACATGTGGGGATTATTAAGAAGGCCAAAAGGCATCCGTTCATACATGAGATCAGCCAAACCAGGTGGGGAAGAGGCTTCCTGGCTCACCTCTTGCGCATTCCGTGAAGTACCAAAATGGGCTTCAGGATCCTCTTCTGGACACAACTCCACCATGTTGATGGCTAAGGATCCCAGGGCCCCCATCCAATCCAAGATGACAGCTTCTTCCTCATCTGGTCTAGCATGATCCAACAAGTACGTCAAGCTCTCACCATCATCTCGTGCTGCTGTTACATAGGTTTCACCTTGGAAGGGTGAGTCCTCCACATAGGCCAACTCTTCTTCCTGTAGGGGCCAATCCCCAAGTGCCCATCGCTCCTCTTCCACCCCTTCTTCTTCTTCAAAATCCTCTTCCCCAAGTTCCACAGGTCGGTGGCGGGCCCCTCTAGTAACCATGTCTATTTCTAAGGATGTGGATCCCAAAGGTAGTCGAACTTCATCACTTGACCAATCTTGAATGGCCTTTGCTGAGCGTAACCATGGTCTACCAGAAGTAGAGGATAAGTCTGCTCACCCTCCGTCATATTAAGTACAACAAAATTGGACAGGAATGTAACTCCCCCAATCTTCATGTGAACACCTTTTACAGCCCCCATAGGCTTCACCTTGCGTTGATCCGCCATGCGTACTTGGAAATGTACGTCAGTTGTCAATTTCAAACCCAGTTGTTGAAGAGTACCTCTCGGCATGATGTTTACTGCTGCCCCACCATCCAAGAAAACATCTTTCAGCTCCACCCCATTGATCTCCACTGCGAGCTTGGGACTTTGTTCACATGTGAGGGCAGCATAGGCTGAGCAATTGTCTAGTGTTACTCCATCTTGAACTGTTACTGTCTCTGGTGTGGGTCCGCCCTGAACAGATCCCCTTTGGCGCCCTCCTGGCATGCGATTCAAAAATGCAATAGTCTGATGCTTGATATGTGGAGACAATTGACAGAGTTGTCGTAAGGTGATATTGGGCCTAAAATCCATCAAGTCATCCATCAAAGAATAGGGCTGGACAGTAGCAGCAACCTTTTGTGCCTTCATCCGCCGAGCTTCTGGCCGAGGGTCGAAGCTTACGCGAGGGAGAGGAGGTGCCTCTAGATTCTCAGTCAATATTTCCTGTGGTGACTCTCCCATCGCCCATTTCCCCTTTTCTTTGGCACTACTAGGCTTCACCCCTTTTTCCTTCTCTTGCTTCATTGTGCTTCCTGAGTGGAAGGTGGATAGGCCTGCCTGCGACTCTTCACGTTTTTGCCCTGAAGTTGTCACTTCTGTTGCAAACCTCACTATTTTGGACTTGCGGGAAGGAAACTGAGGTGTGACGCCTTCATCTTCAGAACTAGATTGAAGATCTTTGGTGACACTCCTGATCACCTCCTGATACCTTGAAGGCATAGATTGCTCACTTGGAGCTGAGGTAGTTTTAGAGCTATTGATAGGTCTTGATGGCTGTGGGGCCCTTCGGGTCCTTTCTAATCCTGTTACAGGAGAGGACAAGGGTAATGTAGTCTTGTGCCCATTGTCCACCTTGGAGGAAGGACGTGGGGATGCTCTTCTAGTGACTGAGCTGGTATTAGTTGGTGATGAGGCCTCCGATATTGATGTTGAATCATCCTTACTACTGTCACCCTTCATTTGTGACCTAGTCACAGCTCCCAACACTGCACCAATCAAATGGGGTTTGTCACCCTCCCCCGCCACTACTACATCAACCATGTTGACTTGCGATGTTAATTCCCTTCTGCCATTGGGACAATCTCTGGTGTAGTGGTCATTTGTGTTGCACTGTGTACAAGAGGGTCCCCCGAATGGTTGTGTACAATCATCTTGGTAATGGCCGTACTCGCCACATCTATAGCACATGATGGGCCTGCGAAAGTTGGTACCTCTGCCTCCACGTCCACCTCGGAACCCACCCCGTCGATTGCGAATATAAGGGGGTCCATATCCACCCCCTGACATAGGTGGTTGATACTGTGCATAGTAGGGCGGAGGATAGAAGTATGGAGCCCCAAATTCACTAGGAGTAGGAGCTTGGAGCAAAGGAGGATTAGGAAGTAGTGGAGGTGGAATGATAGGGTGGGTGGGTGGTTCAGGTGCCTTCACAGGGGCTGAAGCTAGGGGTACTGGCCCTGAAGTGGTCGGTGCAGCTTTGTTGATTGTAGCCACCAGTGGTTCCCCAATTGGATACTCCGGCAAAAGCTTCCTCAACCCCTTAAGATACCTACACTCGGAGGCATCATGTCCATGAATTTCACAAAATGTGCAAAAGGAGGTCGGGGTGGGTACCTTACGCTTCGATGGACATTCCCAGTAGCCATGGCCAGAACCCTTGCAGTCGGTGCACCGGAGACCACTTCTTATTTGAGCTTCAAAGGGTGACGGTCCATCCACTTTTGTTCTGTCTTTCAGACCTTCTTTGATTCCTTCTAATTCCTTCTTGAGTTGCTGCCATGCATGTGAGCCCTCTTCTCTCGGAAGTTGGGCGGTTTGGGCGGGTGTTGAGGCAAAACTTAACTGGGACCGTTCCATCTTCACCGCTTCCCTCAGAAATTCTTGTAGTGAGGCATGCTCAGGAAGTTTGTCAACCAGCCTTATAGCAATGGTGGAGGGTAAAGCCTTCAAAAACCACCCCTTCATGACGGCGTCATTGGGTGGCACCGACATCTTTGCCGCCAAGACCCTCATCCTTGTGTACATCTCAGAGATGCTCTCTCCAGGCTTCATGGTGTCAGTGGATAACTCTTGGACAATCATGTGTTCGAATTTTTCCAACTTGAAAGTGCGTAAGAATTCCTCCCTTAGGCCTGTCCACGTCTGAAAGTGGTCCGGAGGAAATTGACTGTACCATACATCCGCGGCATCCTCCAATGACGAGGGAAAGATGTGAAGGAACGCATGCTCATTCTCCACACCTTTAGTTCTACATGCTGTGAGGAACTTCCTCACATGAGCTTCCGCATCCTCATGGAGGTGGCCTTTGAACTTTTGAGTCTTCACGTGGACCTTGTTGAGTAGCTCGAGAAGTCTAGCTCTGTCTGGAGGACTGAGAACGGCCATCCCCACCCGAGAGGTTGGAGAGGGGGCCATCCCCACGCGAGAGGTTGGAGAGGATGCAAGAGTTGGAGGGAGTCCCGATGGGGCTGTAATGAGTGTTGGTGCTCCCAAGGAGGAGACCACCCCGACAACTCCTCCTGTGGAGGACCACAATGGAGAAGTCACTACTGATGTAGTCATAGAGGAAGTGTACCCAGATGGTAGAGCGTAAGTGGGGGGTCTCGGTGTTGCCGAGGGAAAGGGTGAGAACATGGAAGATGTGGGGGTGAAAGAGGATGGGAGAGCATTTGGGAAAGAGAGGGACGGAGTTGAAGTCATGGGTGAGTAAGCAGAAGGGAAGGAAGAAGGTGGTAGAAAAGGCAACACCGGTGTGGATGGAAAGGGAGATGAAACCATCATAGCACGTAAAGGCATGGCCGGAGCAAAAGTACCCCCCAATGGAATAGATGTAGAAGAAGGATTAGGTAGGAGCCCGGAGCTATGCATAACCGATGAGGTAGCAGCTTGTCCACAAGAGGTTGAGGCGGGAGCAGATGGAGTCACCACTCCGGTAGAAGAGGTGGTTGATGAAGACATCGTTGCAGGAGGAGGAGAGGGGCTGCCTTGACCTTGATGAGTCCCTGAGGAGTCCTCGTCCTTAGTACCCTCTTCTTTCACCTGTTCTCCGCTTTGCACTTCTTCTTCTCCGGAGTCCGGATCTGACCACCAGGGTTCCTGTTGGTCCAAGTCAATGAGAGTGTCGATGAAGTTACTTGCTCTGGCTACTGCTCCAATGGGCTCACTTTGTGCTCGAGTTGAGGACTTCGCAAACTTACGTCGCACGTAATGCTTCTTGTACCTAGTTTGGTCTGCCGGAAGTCTTTTCTCCACTCTCCTCAAGTACCTCCTAGTTCTCTCACTAGCTCCTTCAAATGTTTCAGAACTACTCGGCATAAGACCTCTCTCTAGGACCCTAGATCACCATTTCACTCGTGCTACTCAACACCAGCAGTGTCCCACCGTGATCGCCATAAACTGTCTGAGGGGGGGGGGTTTCCTAACACTTCCGGAAGTATTACCGGAGGCCTAGGGCCATTGGTGCGAGAAGCGAGTAAGACGTGCCATAAGTGTCACTGATGGTATGTAGGTGAGTGCTTGTCGATGGTGTCAACTATGTGCAACCGGTAGATGGTGTCAACTATGTGCAAGCGGTACAAGTGCTGAAGTGATGTGAGCAAGAGGAAGACCAAAGCGGAACAACATCATGAAAGCCATCCCTCGACATGAACAGCAAAGAACTTCAACCACATGACACAGGTCCGTTGTACCAGGTGAAGGGAGAGGAGGGGAGGAGAACACAACGAAAAGAGATTTTAGAGTAGCGAGCAGAGATGGGAAGTAGCATAACTCATTAGAAAGCAAGATGACTGATACACTCCCGGAAGATACACACGAGGCGAGCTCTTGACTCTAGCCTCTCACTCCTTCACTCCCGCCTCTCGCCCCCCCAGAAAAGTCCCCCTCCCCCTTTTCCCTTTCCCCCTCTTCACCTTCTCCTCTGTTCCACCCCCCGCTCCTAATCTCCACACCTTCTTCCTATTGGATGTCTTCTTGCACCCTTAGCCATCCTTAGCCATTCCACCGTTTGTGGGCCGCTCTATCCTTGATGGCTTCCGCAACACTCCAGCCTGTCCTGGTTCAGTGAATCCCATGCTCCATGTGTTCTCCTGCGCTCCTGACACTAGTTGGTTGAGAGGGTTGGTGCACCACCTATGCCTCTTAACTGTTGGACTGCTTCCCATGTGCACCAATAGGTGTATCCCTTGTACCATTGTGCCAATACTTCCCTCTGATTGACTTTGACCATGGTGAGTCGAGGTTGAGGTTTGGCACTCTTCAGTCACGTATTGCTTCCGTCATACCCAAGTCATGTCCAGGTCAAGTCCTGTCCCAGTCAAGTCCATGTCATGTCCAAGTCATGTCCATGTCAAGTCATGTCATGTCCAAGTCATGTCATGTCCAAGATGTGAACACATGTGAACACGCTGCGACTAGGTATGACCAAGGTCTAACAACTTGGCATGTTGCTGAGGTGACCATGACGTGACCCAGGTGTGACTCTTGGTGGGTCGCCATAAACTTTGAGTACAACATCAAGTGATGTTTAATCCCATGTTGCTTCAAAAATCCCTGGAATGCATGTGACATGTACTCTCCCCCTCTATCTGAGTTGAGTGTTCCAATTCTAGAATTGGTTTGGTTCTTAGCCATAGTTTTGAGCTCCTGAAACCAATAGAACACCTCAGATTTTTCCTTCATGAGGAAAAGCCATGTGAGCCTGGAGAAGTCATCTATAAAGGTCACAAAGTACCTTGCTCCTCTATGCGTGGGACTAGTCATGGGGCCACATACATCACTGTGCACTATCTGCAACACTCTGGTTGCCTTGACCCAATTCTTGCCTTGTTTACTAAATGGCAAGCGATGCAATTTGCCAAGTGCACACCCCTCACACACTTCATTTGCTGGTTGCTGTAATTTTGGCATTCCCTGAGTCATATTATTGTTGTACAAGTAGGACAATGCTCTGTGATGGACATGTCCAAACCTGGCGTGCCATAAATCAGCCTAGGAATTTGCTACAAGCAATACCTTCTGATCATAAGGCTGAGCATCAAGCTTGTATAAGCCTCTGTCATATGTGCCTGTTGCTACAACCTCATACTCTTTCTTTGGATCCTTGATCCTGCATTGGTTATCCTCAAATTCGACCAACATATGTTGATCATGGGCAATGTTTGAAATTGAAATCAGATTTTGCCTCAAATCTGGAACATACCAAACATCTCGGATATACTTAACTTTCCTATTATCAAGCTGAATAGGAATGTGCCCAACTCTGATGATGTCTTGAGAAGCATCATTGACACACGTAACCTGTCTACCATGAACAGGTGTGATGCTCTCAAGCCACTCTTAGCAAGGAGTCATGTGCTTAGTAGCACCACTGTCGATATACCATGTATCACTTGCAACAAGGGAAGCATCCCCTGATTGATTTTCAGCATTCAAATCCCCCCTGGCATCCATCTTCTCATTAAATGCAGCAAACACAAAATCTCTATCACCTTGGGCAAGATGAGCTTCACCATGTGCATCTGAAGCACGAGTTTCAGTGGGGGCAACAAAATTACTGCTAGGGCTATCCCTTTGCCTCTTCTTCTCATTGGCAATCCTTTTCTGACACTTTGCGATGTTGTTGCAGATATTCAAGTTCAAGCATTGAAATTCAAGCCGAGCTGACCAAGTGACAACTATGTCACGGAGCTGTCCAGACGACAACCATGTCACCGGTCCGACCAGGTGACAACTATGTCAGGGAGCTGTCCAGATGACAACCATGTCACCGGGTGACAACTATGTCAGACAACTGACCAGGGTGACAACTATGTCAGACATCTAACCACATGACAACCATGTCAGCGAGTTGGCCAGATGACAACTATGTCGATGTGCGAACAAGATGACCGCAATGTCACCATATCAAGCAGGTGACAACTATGTCGACTAGAGATAGAAATAACCGTGGTCACTTGCGTACTCCGGCGAGATCTCTCGTGAGCCCACTTGTCAGAATTATGTCAATGGTGGTGCAAGGGCAGCCAGCCCAAGAGCTCACATGGAGAAGATAAATGCACACCAGCAGTTAGTCAGTCAGAGGGCCAAGCGGCGCACAGAGAGGTGCACATGGGGTAATCATATCACCAACTGGGAGGAGGCTGACAAGTCAGAAGTGGTTGAATCCATGAAGAATCCTAGGGGTGGAATGGTGACGAGGATTGGCTGAAGGATGGTCCATCACCAATCATGGTGGGAACGCCGACTCGAACACAATGACACTCTGTCCACTCTAGAAATGCTGTCAGAAAGGAGAAGCCTAGGAAGGGCATAGGACGGCGGAGGGAAGGCGAGAGCAGGGCAGAAGGAGGTAGAAGGAGTCGGAGACAAAGGGAGGAAGGGGAGGGAGCGGGAGAGGGGGAGGGGAGGAGAGGAGGCTGAAGGGGGCAAGGGAGGGGGCGGGGGAAGGGGATGGGGGAGGCATGGGCAAGGAGCAGGGGAAGGAGGGCGGGGGAGGGGGAGGGGGATGGGAGAGGGGGCGAGGGAGGGGGTGGGGAAAGGGGGACGGAAGAAAGGAGTAGGGAAGGGGGGCAAGGAAGAGAGCCGAGAGGGATGGGGTAGATGGCAGGGGAGGGGGGTAGAAGGAGAGGTGGAAGAGGGCAGGGTAGGGGGCTGAGAGGAGGGGGAGGGGGCTGGCTGAGAGGGATCTAGTATGACGAAGGTCTGGTATGACCAAGGGGTTGACCAAAAGGTGACAAAGGGTGATCCAAGGGGTGACAAGGGGTGGACCAAGGGTTGACAAGGGATGACAGAGGGTAGACCAAGGGGTGACAAGGGGTGAGGGGTGACAAGGAGGTGACCAAGGGTGAACAAGGGGTCACTAGAGAGTGAACAAGGGGTGACAAGGAATGACCAAGGGTGACAAGGGGGTGATAGAGGGTGGACCAATGGTGACTGAGGGTGAACAAGGGGCGACCATAGGAGTGAACAAGGGCTGGCTAAGGAGTGAAAGGGTGAAGAAGGGGTGACAAGGGGGTGGCAGAGGATGGACGAAGGGGTGACAAGGAGGTGACCAAGCGGTGGACAAGGAGTGGGAAAGGGATGATAAGGAGGTGACAAGGGAGTGAACAAGAGGTGACAGAAGGTGGACCAAGGGATGACAAGGGGGTGACAAGGGGTGAACAAGAGGTGACAATGATTGGACCAAGGAGTGACAAGGGGGTGACAAGGGGTGAACAAGGGGGTGCAAGGGGTGACTAGAGGGTGAACCAAGGGGTGAATAAGGGGGTGATAAACAGTGAACAAAGGGTTGACCAAGGGTGAGAAGGGGGTGATAGAGGGTGGAGCAAGTGGTGACAAAGGAGTGACCAAGAGGCGACAAAGGTGAACAAGAGGTGATCAAATTGGTGAACAAGGGGTGGCCAAGGGGTGACAAAGGGTGAACAAGAGGTGACAAGGGGGTGGCCAAGGGGTGGACAAGGATGGATGACAAGGAGGTGACAAGGAAGGGGTGACAGAGGGTGGTGGACCAAGGGGTGACAAGGGTGGACAAGGGATGACAAGGAGTGGACCAAGGGGTGACAAGGGGTGACAAGAGGCTGACAAGGGTGGACAAGGTGGACCAAGGGTGACAAGGGATGAACAAGGGGGTGCAAGGGGTAACAGAGAGTATGCTCTCCCCGATTGTTAGAATTAAGTATTCCAATTCTAGAATTGGTTTGGTTCTCAGACAATGCTTTGAACTCCAAATGTCGATGCCCTCTATGGGTTGTGACATTCATTGGTCCACAAACATCACTATGCAAAATCTGTAAAACCCTTTGTACTCTTACCGAACCTAAACCATTCTTTTGGAACGATAGGTAATGCAACTTTCCAAGAGCACAAGCTTCACATACCTCTTGAGCAGGCTGCTGTAATTTTGGCAAACCTTCAACCATATTATGATTATGCAAATATGCCAAAGCTCTATGATGTGCATGACCAAACCTGGCATGCCATAAATCACCTGGAGTAGCAGAAGAGACAACCATAGCATGCTGATTATAGGACTGAGCATCAAGCTTGTAAAGACCCATGCTGGACTCATAAGAACCTGTAGCCACAATCTCATACCCTTTCTTTGGATCCTTGATCTTGCATTGATCATCCTGAAATTCCACAAGCATGTGCTGATCATGAGCCATGGATGGAACTCAAACATGATTTTTCCTCAAATCAGGAACATTCCAGGCATCACAGATATACTTTTCCTTTCTTGAATCCAGAAGGATGGAAACATCTCCCACTCCTATGATGTCCTGAGTGGCATCATTGGCACACGTAACTTGTCTGCCATGAGCAAGTTTTTTTTTTTTTTTTTCATGAAAAAGACTTCTATTAAGTAAGAACGAAAACCCGCGAGAGCAAGCTCAAAGCGGAATACATCATGAAATCATGAGGATAATAAAAAACCCCCTCAGAGTGAGGTGGAAAGAAACCAAGGCTGAGGCTGAAAGTGCCATCTCAACCCTGTAGTAGATTCAGAGAAGAAAGAAGAATCCTTCCATTCCCTGAAGAAAGAAGCCCTCCTAGCTGAGGCTGCACGGGAGTCCCCCTGCATACCCGTCCATACGGCCATCAGAGTGTGTACAATGTCTGTCCAGATACTAGCCAATGTGTGCGAGGGATGAACCTGAGTACCCTCCATAGCCTCTGTGCATCTGGATCTCCAGATATGCCAGGCTGCTATGCTCGCTATAATCTCCCAAGAAGTATCCACAGAGGCATGTACAGCTGTAAAAGGACGGTGTGGAACCACATCCAACGAGTAGAGCTCAACCCGATGACGTCGAACCGAAATGGCCCGAGAGGAGTCAAGTCCCTCATAGAAAACCTGAGGTCCTGTAAGAGAAAGCCAAGCCACCGAGCCCCAAGTCATAAAGAGTGGGGAATGGGCAAAGTGACTGAAGATCCTGGCTATCCCCATCCAAATCAATCTCGCCTGTCTGCAATCCCATAAGCAATGCTGAATAGACTCCGAAGCAGAAAGGCAACGAGGGCAAGTAGGGTCGGACCTCCAAAGGTTCACTGCAATCCCTCCATGAATAGAAAGCCAAAAGAAGATAGTAATCTTTCTATTCCTGTGGGATTTCCAGAGCCTCCTCCAGAAGTACCTCTGCTGATCCGCAGTAATACCAAAAGTCTCCCAATGAGGAACTCTGGAGGGTCTCCAGCCTCTACTATTGAGCTGAAATCTCCTGGCATTACTGACCGTGTAACGAAAGAAGGGGATGGTCTTCTCTCGATGCCCCGCGTCAATCCACTCCCACTCTCCGGGGTCCCACTGTAAATACCTGATGGGAACTCCTCCATAGAGCCAAAGTCTCCAAGACCTGGTGGAGAGTAACTGGGGGTCAGGGTCTAAGAACCACTCTTCTGATCCCTGCATCAAAAGGCCTACGACCCTGATAGGCTGAAAGGCAGACTCAAGCAATATATCATCTGAAGATCTGAACAACCTGCCACCATCCTGGACACTGAAAACCAAAGCATCCTCCTGTGCATCTCGGAAGGCTAAGACCTGAAGTGGAACCCCGCCTCTCGAGAAAGTACCTGCCCAAGTGGAGGTAGTGAGAGGCATATCATCTGTGTCTATCCAAGCCTCTGGAAGGGCTGTCTCAATCTACAATATCCTCCCTGCACTCCCTCTGAGATGTCCTGTCAACCTTGACTTGGTTTCCTCTGGAAGCCTACGGAAGGCTTTCCAAGATCCTAAAGAAGAAGCACGTCCCCTCTCCCACCTGGCCCACTGCATGTAGAGTGAGGCACCCAGTGGTCTGCCACGATCATCTAAAATACTGTCGTTCCACATGATGGGCTACCTATCAATCTCTTCCCGGGAGGAAGGAGGAATCCTCCGAAGAGAGCTTCTGAAACTAGCCCAAGCTTTCAGAATGGCAACCAAGAGAGGGGAAGAAGGTGATCTGAGGTGTGCTGAGGTGAAGATCCATCTAACACTGCTCATCCAGTCTCCTCCTGAGGAAGGTGTGCACCTCTGTATGCTGCTGATAAGAAAGTCCTTCCACGGTTCCTGTCCTGGCATAAGTCCTCGCACCACTATCTTGCAAAGTAAGGCTCTGCACTGTAAATCTGGATCAATAATATTGAGACCCCCATCCTGTGTAGGGAGGATGAGGGTCTCCCAAGCCACTCTGGCTAAGGCATCTGCTGTGCCATCAAGCCCACTCCAAAGAAAGTTCCTGATCGGTCTTCTGAGCTGAATGATGCAGTCCCTAGAACGGCACCAACATGAACAAATAAACCAGGCAGTGGCCAAGAGGACCTGGTTGACCACCACAACTCTAGAGGCAAGATCCAGCTTGGCTGAGCTCCAAAAGAGAAGCTTCATTCTGATGCTCTCCAACACGAGAGCAAACTGCTGCGTGGTAGAAATACCCAAGCCGACCTGGCAGCCCAAATACCTGATAGGCAAACCCCTCTGAACCCAAGTGAACCCTATGTCAAGTCCCCAAACTGGAGTGTCCTCATCACTGATCCAAAAGCCATTGGATTTATGCCAATTTATCTGCGCCCCTGCCGCCAAGCAAAATAAATCCAATGCTGTCCTGAAAGAAGTCAATGTCTGTGGAGAGGCATCCAAATAAATCGCTGTGTCATCAGCCAACTCACTGTCAAGCAGCTCCTCTTCTCTTCTGATAGGAAGTCTCAGCCCAAAGATGTCAGCTTGAGATCTAACATAGATGCTCATAGCTTCGGCCACGAATAAAAAAAGGAAAGGAGCAAGGGGGCATCCCTGACGGACTGATCTCGAAATCTGAAATCTCTCACCCCTTACCCCACCAATAAGTACCTGGCTATGGGCTGATCTGTACAAAGAGGAAACACCTCTGATCCAAACATCAATGAATCCAAAGCGTAGAAGGGTGCCCTCCAAAAAACTCCAATCTACTCTGTCATAAGCTTTTTCAAAATCCAACAGTAGAATGGCAAGATTCTGGCCACTCTGCATGGCCCACTCTGAAGCTTCCCAGAAAATGTTATCAAAAATACTTCTGCCATGCACAAATCCCGTCTGAGTGTCGTGGATAAGATCAGGGAGAAGTGGCTGCAATCGGAGGCTAATAGCCTTGGCCAGAATCTTGTAACAAGTCCCCAGAAGTGTGATAGGCCTCCACTGGGACAATAAATTTCTGCTACCTCCTTTTGTGATAAGGTGGATGAGGCCCTCTGTAAGCGATTCAGGCATCTCGCCAGAGTCCCAAATGGCCTGCATGGCTGAAGTAATATAGTCTCCAATCATATCCCAAAATGCAATGAAAAAAGACGGGGTGAGGCCATCTAAACCTGGGCACTTGCCCTTGTGAAGGGCTGAAAGTGCAGTCCTGAACTCTGTGTTGGTGAAAGGTGCGTCAAGTAGAACATGCATATCCGGATTCACCAACACTGGGATACTCTGCCAAATAGCCTGTCTAGCATCCTCTATATCGTGTGTCTCAAGATCAGCAGTAAGGAGGGTGGCATAGAAATCTGAAGCTATGCGTAAGACGTCATCTGGCTCTGTCTGTAAAACCCCATGTGAGTCAATAAGCTGAGATACACTCTCTCTACTATGTCTAGGGCCAAGAGTAGAGAAAAAGTGTTTATTGACTCTACCACCCATCTGAATCCAGAAGGACTCCCGTGCATGAAAGGCATACTCTGCTCTCTGATCAAGCAATAACTGCAGATGAGCCCTCGCTGCAGCAAGGCGCTCCTGAATCCAAGCATCTGAAGGCCGTTTCTGCTCTTCCCTCTGCAAAGCTGCTAACTGCTGGCGAACACCAATCTCACGTCTGAGAATATCTCGTCTCCTGGTAAAAGCAACTGAGCAGTAAAAGTCGCTAATACCAAAGAGGGCAGCGGCTAAATGTGAAGGATGTGGCTGCCCTCCCTGGACATGAGCAAACCATATCCGTAGGGCTGCCTCTGTAAGGTCCTCCTCTGTGTAAAAGGCATCTGGAATCCTGATGCTGGCAGATCGGCCTCTCAAGTGAGGCTCTGAGATAGCCAGAACAACAGGGAAATGGTCTGAGGTGGAAACCCCCGCAGCAATGCATACCGATCCACCTCTGTCTAGTGCCCAGTCATCTACATAAAATCTGTCAATGCGTGCATGAATAGGCATCTGTTGCCTTCTATTCGACCAAGAGAACAGGAGGGACTGTGGCTGAATAAGAAAGGCATCATCACACCAAGTATCTCTGCCACAGAAATGGAAAAGGAAGGCATCCCAAGCTGCTCTCTCCAAAGAGTGAAGTCCGCCTTCTCTACCCCCTTTTTTGTCTGAAGGTAACTCGACCATGTTAAAGTCACCTCCAATCACCCAAGAATCCACAATGGGGGCCCAGGAGAGCAAAGTCTTCCACATAAGGACACGTTCCCCTCTAATGTTGGAGGCATATAGGTTGAGGAAGCCAACCTTACGCCCTCCAATCAAAAGAATAATCCACTGAGCTCTAGAGGGGATAATGACTCCGTGCCCCAACAACTAAGGGGAGAACCGACTGCGAAACTGAAATAGAAGTGCCACCCCTAGTGCCCAATGCAGGCGACCAAAAAGTATGTCCTGAAAGCAACTTGCCTGACTTGGCACAATCTCTATAATCCAGCTTGTGCTCTTGAATAAATAATATATCAATGGGACCCCCAGTAACACCTGGATGAAGCTGATCCCGGATCAGCTGTCTACGGCGGCGATGTGGGACACCACCTAGGCCCTGTATGTTCCAACTGATAATCCTCATCGACGGGAGGATGTAGAGTGGAACACCTTACCCGACCTAGTGGCGGAAACAAACCCCTCAACAGGGGAAGACCTCCTGCTCGAGGAAGGAGGGAAGGAACCCAGTGGAGGAAAGTCAACAGGGGAAAGAATCCTGGCACCTGAAGAAGAAGCCCTGTCAATAGGAAACCCAACCACTGGCTCCCCAAAAGTAGCGGGCACAAACTCCTCCTCTGGGAAATCTGAACTCTCTGCCAAGGCTGAAAACGAGTTCTTGTGGAGCAATCCAGACACCGGAGTACGAAGGATCCCTTGTGAGGGAAGAGGATCAACAGTGTAAGCTATCCCCTTCCCCCTGTCCAAGGGAGGGAGTGAGGAAGGCTCTCTACCCGGTGTCTGCCCAGCCGCGGAAATCTCTCCGTCCTCAAGAGGAACATCTGGCAGTGCTGGATCTAAGGAAGAAGCTGCAACTGGGGAGGAGGTCGAAGCTTCAGCGTCTCGGACTGTGCAAGGTGAGACAGGAAGGACAGCTCGAGGTGAAGCAGAGTCTACTAAGGTACCCTCGTGAACTGAAGGAGGGACCTGCACACGTACTGGAACCCACTGTAAAGCGTCGCGTGTGCCTGAGGGAGGTGGGGGTCGAGGAGCAGGTGAAGGACCTGTACCAACCCCCTGACGAGGCCGAGGAATAGGTACTGGACCTGTACCACCACCTGACTGAGCAGGACCGCCACGTGAAGAACGAGGAGCAGGAGCTGGACCTGTACCACCCCTCTGTCGAGGTCGAGGGGCAAGTGCCGGGTCTAATCCCCCCCCTGTCCCCCCTGTCGATGCCCTGAGGCGGTAGCTGTACCAGAGGGCTTCTTAGGCCTTTTCTTCTTCCTGGGACAATCCCTGGCAAAGTGTCCCGAGGTCCTGCAAATCTTGCACTGGTCCTGCCTGCCTGAAATCTCCACTCTCTGGCGAAAAAAGGAACCATCCGGGCGCTGTATCATGATGTGGTCCATCTCGAGGTTAGGATCCTTGCAAAGGACCCTAACTCTAGGAACCCCATCAGCCTTGGTTGCCTCTGCTGCAGTCAATGGCAACCCAGGGAGGGGTGGGATCTCAGCAACTGCGCCAAAATGCTCCTTAATAACAGAAAGAAGTCGATGGTAAACCTGGGGAAGGCCGGGGAACCTGATGAAGAGCGAGAAGAATTTCTTATCTGCCTCCACTGGGTCGAAACCAAGGTGAAAGGCTTCAAAGAAGATCTTCCTGTGTCCCAGGTGTAAAAAATCGGCCTTGAGCACAGTGCTCGCAGCCTCTGGAGTGTCAAAAACAACCTGGAAAAAACCTCGTCCCAGAAGGCGAACATCTACCAATCGAGGAGCGAGGTCTGGGGGGAGAGCCGCAAGCATCCAGTCTCTGGCTTGGGATCTGGAAGGGTGAGACCCGAAGATGCGTGCTAGCAAAGTGGTAGAGCACTCAATCTCTACATCCTTCTTGAGCTGCTGCAACTCGTCTTTAGAGAAAGTGATAGTTTTCGCGGCCGGTGGAGATGGAGTAGGATTGGCTGACGGGGAATCCATCGCCAATCAAGGTGAGGAGGCCGACTCGAACAGAAAAAAAGCTCCTTCCGTTCCAAAAAAGCTGCGAGGGGCAAGGGAGGGGAAAGGAGGCTAAGAGGAAGCAGGGGGGAAGGGGAGGGAAGGAGGAGAGGGGCTGGGGCTGAGAGGGGAGAGGGGCAAGCTGAGAGGGAGGGAGGGGAAAGGAGAGGAGAAGAAAGGGAGGAGTGAGAGGAAGAGAGGGGGCGGGAGAGCAAGCAGGGAGGGGGCGGGACAGCAGGGGAGGGGGCGGGACAGCAAGGGGGAGGGGGCGGAGGCAGGGAGAGGGAGCGGAGCAGCAGGGGGGAAGGGGCGGAGGCAGGGGGGAGAGGGGGAGCAGCAGGGGGGAGGGGGCGGAGGCTGGGAGAGGGGGCGGAGCAGCAGGGGGGAGGGGACGGAGGCAAGGAGAGGGGGCGGGACAGCAGGGGGCAGGGGGGAGCAGCAGGGGGGAGGGGGCGGAGGCAGGGAGAGGGGGCGGAGCAGCAGGGGGGAGGGGACGGAGGCAGGGAGAGGGGGCGGGACAGCAGGGGGGAGGGGGCGGAAGCAGGGAGCAGAGGGAGGGAGCGAGGGACAGGCAGGGGGAGGGGGCGGAGCAGCAGGGGGGGAGGGGGGGGAGCAGCAGGGAGGGGCTAGGGACAGGCTGAGGGGGGAGAGAGACGGGCTGAGGGAGGGGGAGCAGCAGGGGAACGGGGAGGAGCAGCAGCTCGCGATGGTCCGAGTCTGATACTTTGAGTGCGCATGCCATGAGCAAGTTTGATTTCTTCAAACCACTCTTTTCTTTGAATCATGTGCTTTGATGCACCACTATCTAATATCTATGGCAGCAAATGAAGAATCATCATATGAAGCATGAGAAGCATCATGTGCAGCTAGATCCCCCCTTGAACCAAAGCTGTCCTGAAATGCAGTAAATACATAATCCTTTCCCTCTTGTGCAAAATTTGCATGAGATGGTGAAGCATTGGCATTTTCAGCTGGTGCAACATAACTACTGCTTATGCATTGCCTCTTTTTCTCATTGGCAACCATTTTCTGGCACATTGAAATGTAATGACCAGGCTTCTTACAATAATTGCACCTGCCTTTCTTCACCTTTGCACCTTTATCTGCACCACCAGGTTTCCTCCTGGGCTTCACCTCTCCACAAGGTTCCAGAGGATCATCGTAGTGATGCCTTGCTACAGCTTCCATCCTCTCCATGGGCTCAGTTATGTATTGGTGTTTCTATGTATTGGTGTTTCCCACTTAGAGGCTCATTGTGTCTGGTTCTTTAAGTCTCATAGACCTCTCTCTCTCTCTCTCTCTCTCTCTCTCACACACACACACACACACACACACACATTGGTGTTTCTATGTATTGGTGATTCCCACTTAGAGGCTCATTGTGTCTGGTTCTTTAAGTCTCATAGACCTCTCTCTCTCTCTCTCTCTCTCTCTCTCTCTCTCTCACACACACACACACACACACACACACATGTATGTATGTATGTATGTATGCAAGAGACTCCCAAAGGAAGTAAAGTTTGCAAAATGGGCCCAAAATAATGGGTCAAAAAGATAAGGGGTGACGCTCTTCTCGAATGCCATGCATATCACAGAGAGACACAACATCTACACCTTAATACCAATTGACTTTTGAGACAGGTTAATGCATAAAACAATTGCTAGATTACCAAGGGGAGGTTTTGAAATTGACAAATAACTTGGTCACATGAGTGTCATAAACATATACATCTTTTTGAGCTTCCGATAATGTAATTTGGTGCAACTTCGTTTTAATAGATCCTTTGTTGTCTCTGTCAATATCAAGTTGTTCCAACTCTCTCTCTCTCTCTCTCTCATCCGGGGTTACCGTTGCCCTCATCCACAGGGCCACCCGCCGCCCCCGTCGACCGAGCTCGACTAGGCCGCATGACGTCAGAGGCCAATCATCTATCGCAGGGTTTTTTCCGGCCTCCCATTTGACGGCCCCTCTATGATTGGTCTCTGACGATCACCACCTGCACATATATACTGTATCTCCCCCCTCTGTCCCATTTTTGGTTCCCCCCCCTTCTTTTTTGTATCATCTGGAGGTAGACACATATTTTTTGTATCAAGACTAGACACACCGTCCTTCATAACCTCTTTTTTGTAGAAACGGTTGGCTGGCCCGTTTTGAGACCGCCACCGTTATGCTCATTGTATCAGTTATCTTTAGTCTCATAGACCTTCACGGTCTCCCAAAGACTTTAATAAACTTTCTTTCTTTCTTTCTCTCTCTCTCTCTCTCTCTCTCTTACGAGTCTAGAGAGTATTGTCAAAAAGTATAGGCAATACAAAATGGTAACTCATAGAGAGTTGAGAATCAAGGTACGTATCCCTTACACCTCCATGTTAGCATCTATGGAAGAAGAAGGCACATCCATTGTTATGTCCCTACTCGGACTAACCAAGGCTTAACGATGATTGAATAGTCTAGGATTAGGCCAAATGAACCTAAGATTTGGTCTCGGGTTGAGATTGGAGCTAGAATGGATGAGCTTTAGCTCTCATGGATAGAGCTATTCTAAGAAAGGCAATAGAAAAGACAGCTATTTGGGACATGGCTTCGATAGTCAGAGTCAAATGCTAATAATAGCTAGAGCAAGGCTTATAAATTTAATCCAAGGGCACAATATTCAGGATGTCCGGAAATTGGTGACTCTCAATGGTGTTGGACTTGATGGCTACGGAACAGTAGGGGCGTTTCTTATGGTCACATGACCCAACCATCAAGTGGACTAGCTTCATCGATAGTCTAGACCTCAGACTCAAAGGTGGTTCTAAGAGGCTAGGAGGTGCTAGCTCAACCATTCCACTTACTTGTAGTTGTTTGTTCTTCTCTATGGTTTGATTAGCCTAGGGGTTCTTACATTTGTGAGCAATTCTGGAGATGTCAAAATAATTGGATATCTTCTGAGAAAAATAGAACCCTGAATTGAATCATGACAAATGGAATAATCGGGGCATGATCAGACCTTCGTAAGCAGAACCCTAGGTGGGCTGCATGGACATGAAGTTTAGTCAGACAAGAAATATTGATTGTGTACTACCAAAGTTTGGTTGAATGACTTTTTGAGCAAGGTTGATGCTGCACCTGATGATTTTTGAAAGCCCTGGAGGATATTCGATGCATAGATAGATGCCAAGTGGGTGCAGCTGTGGCAACGATTGAGTGTGCATGTGGTAATTGAATCCCTAAAGGATTGGTATCTTGGCGTAGCACAGAGAATTCAAGTGCTGGTTGGGTAATGCGAGTGCGGACCTGATGCTAAGCATGACTGGATGCACTTTCAAGAACTTGCTCGATAGTGTTTCTTAGACATGAATTCTTTATGCTACGAGCCCTCCTCCTCCTCGCCATCGCCCCCCACTCCTCGCGTGTCTGTCTCTCCCTCTCTGTCGCCTACCTCCTGCTCGAGCTCGCACAAGCTGTCCTCTCCCCCCCCCGTTCAGAACTTCGCCGTGCTCAGATTCTGCCCGTTCAGCTCGTCACTGCCGCCGCCTGCTCGTATCTCAGGTGTCTCCCCCGTCCAGCTGCTCGAAGCTCCGCCTAGCTGCTCGAAGCTCCGCCCAGTTGCTCAAAGATCCCTGCTCGCTGCAGATCGTGTGGCAGCCCGCCGCCTGTTGCCTAGAAGACCCCTCCCCTGGCTTGGCCTTGTTCGGTTGAAGGATTTGCCCCTGTGTGTGACTCGTTCCCTCATCCACTCCCAGGCTCCACCTCTCTTCTATCTCTCCATCTCGATGGTAGCCTCTTCCTTCTTTGGAGTTCTCGCAGTTTGTCTTTGCGGTATGGCGGCTCCCTGCCCGGAACCGGAGGCCCAGCCGGACCCCCCCTCTCCATTAGCCTACCGTGTGATTTTGACAGAGCAGCAGTCATCCTTGGTGAAACAGGCTACCAATGACTTTGCCCGCACTTCCGTTTATGGCAGAGTCATTGGGCACTCTCCCTCCAGGGCAGCCATCAGGGATTGGCTACAGTCCACCCTTGTGCTAGAGGATAGCCACATTGAGGAGGTGGCCCTTATGGGAAGGGGCATCTTCTGGCTCAAGCTCTCCACTGCGAGAGCTGCGAGCAACCTGATTGCTTGTTCCCCCACATCAGTGGATGGGAAGATCATCATGATTGTCCCTTGGTACCGAGGCTTCAGAGTAGCGGACTTTGATGCTCGTTTCCACATACCTCGCCACCCGGTGACGCTAGTATTTCCAGGCCTTGCTGCTGAGTTGCGGCCGATAGTCAGGGACTTGGGTGCCCACTTTGGTTGGGTGATGCATGACACTTTTGTCGACGCGGTTGCTGCGGCAAGAGCTCCCAGAGTCCGCGTGGCTGTGGTAGATCCTCCGTCCCTCCCTGCAGAGATCGAGGTTGTGACAGATGCTGGCATCATTACTCAGAGCATGGTGGTCACAGGACAACTAGGCCAGTGCCTGCATTGTCATGGTTTTGGGCACCTGGCTGCTACTTGCCCGCGCTTCTCCAGCCCCTCTCAACCCCCCCCGCCCACTCCCCTGCCGCCCCCTCCCCCCCCCCCTCCAGGTAGCCACGCCAAGCAGAGCAGAGGCAGAAGGAGCCCTGCACCCCGCGCCGAGGAGGAGAGTGGCTGCCGTCCCTCAGGTGGATCTTTACCTCTGCACCACTTACCCGCCCCCGTTCCCTGCTCATTTGTAGCCTGCTCACTGTTTGGAGGCGACTTCGTCTCAGCCTCATCCAGTCGCCTCCTAGCAGTCAAAAGGAGATCGACCTTCAGCCGCTCATCTGGAACGGTCAGGTCAGAGATGTCTCGGGCCTTCAGCTGGGGGAGAGGTCGCATATCTCGTGGGATGGCTAGATGCGGGGGCCCGCTCGGTCCCTTCGAGTTTGGAGGGACACTTACAGGCACTTGGAGACAGCTGCACTTGCAGCCGCAGCAGGGGGCGTCCGTGGTGCTCAGGCGAGGCGCACAGAGATAGATGGAGCGATTCTTGCCCGCTGGTTGGTACCACCGGAGATTCAGATCCTCATGCATGGTGATGCCCGCTGGCTTGGACAGCTCACCCCCCGTGGCATCCCACTGGTTGTCGTAGGTCGGCTAGCCGACACCTCTGTCTCCTTCTTCGCCGTTTTGGGTGACGGCCGACTCAGGAGAGAGGGTGCGCTCATCGACCCCCTTCTCCCGTGGCAGAGGGTTCGTGTTGTAGGCCTCTTGGGGAAGGTTTGGCAGGTCGATCCTAGAGTAGAGCAAGATCAGTTGCAGTTGTGGCGTCTCTGGCTTTGGGAGGGGCGGGCCCTTTCAGAGCTTGACTGGGACCCAGGAGAGTGAAGATGGCCAGAGGTTGTGGCAGACCAGGGGCCGACCCCTTTCTTCGCATACAGTGCGAAGCTCGGCAGGAGCGTTCTCGAGAGGATGCAGAGCAGACTGCCCACCCAGCGGCCCAGATGGTATGCTCAGGGTATTTCCAGGCTATTTCTTCAGGCATTCTGGAAGGCCTTGTGGGAGAGTTGGCGGCCGTGGAAGATTTCCTACTTCCTTTGGCTACTCCCCCACAAGGGACTTCCAGTGGGGAGCTGGTTGCAGCAGTTTGGTCAGGAGGGACTCTGTCAGATTTGTCATGAGGACGAGGAGTCACCAAAACATTGCCTGTGGAGCTGCACTCGCGCCCAGGAAGTGTGGAGGTGGGCTTTCGGGATCCTCACTCGTGCAGAGCCGGAGCTAGGTTTGATCACTTGGGGCGCATTCTGCTGGTGCAGTACCATACCTGGCTATCACAAGATGTTCGAGGCAAGCCCACAGGACCCTATGTTCCTCATCACCCAGGGGACTTGGGGGCCGCTTGAGGGCATAGGGCATTCCCGCAGCATTTGGCAGAGGTGGACACACGATCTTAGGTGAGGCAGCCAGTTTGGGAGATTATTGGCAGCATCGTTGGATGGCACATTTGGACCTTGCGCTGCGCACAGATCCTCGGAGGTACCTCACCCTCAACTGCCCAGATCATGGCCGACATCTGGAGCGAGATTATCCACACGCTCAGAGGTCAGTGGGGACCAAATCCAGGGGGACTCCTGGGCCGGCCGGGAGAAGCGGAGACGTTTCCTCCGAGATTGGGATACGCAGGGCCTCTTCTTCGAGCATACATCTCAGGGCCTTCAGTGGCGCTACTCACCGCCTCTCTGTCTATTTACTCACACCCGCCTGATCCCTCCATGAGAGAGAGCTTTTGATTCCTCTTAGGGCTGCGTCCGATTTGTGAATGCAGCCCCGTCAGCTGCAAAACTGACCCCATGTATTCTTGTTTCTCGAAGTAATATAATCAGCACTGTTTTTTTCCCCCCCAAAAAAAAAAAGAACTTGCTCGATCTGCTCTGTTAATAAGTCAACCATCAGTGAAACATGCTAATCAACAACATGTTCTGAGCTGCCACCATCCAAGTGAATGGAAACCTTGCATCCTCCAATGTGAGTGGCTGGCTGACCTTGCATTATTGACTAACTGGAAGGAGCTGCCTTGATGGGAGCAACTTCACTGCCAGTGTTGGTGTGAAGACCATACTTGGAATTGAAGAAGATGCTGCAACTAGCATGGCCTCTTACAGGCTTCTAAACTTCCCAGATTTGGTAATCAAATTTTAGCATTGACTAGGTTGACCAAAAGTCACAACTGACCAGAATTGCATTTTCAAATTTGGTTTGTCTCTGCTATTGTTGAAAGCTTGCTGGCCTTCATGTGTTGATTTCACTGCCTGGCAACCATTTTACCTTTCCCTGGCTGTGCCTATGGTCTGTAGGCACCACCACACAAATGCTTACATCATCCTGACGAGGATGAGAGCCATAGAAGACTTAGTTCAAGGTCAAAAACTGCAACAGGAGTAGAAAGGCGAAAGAATTGCATGCAGTAGAAAGGCAAAAGAGGTATGAAAGCATCCTTTTAGTTTCATCTTATCAAGACATGCCCAATAAAATGACTTAAAGAAAAACTGACGAGGTTGACCAAAAGTCACAATTGAACAGAATTGCCCTGGCTGTGCCTATGGTCTGGAGGCACAACCACACAAATGCTTACATCATCCTGACGAGGATGAGGGCCATAGAAAACTTAGTTCAAGGTCAAAAACTGCAACAGGAGTAGAAAGGCAAAAGAATTGCATGCAGTAGAAAGGCAAAAGAAGTATGAAAGCATCCTTTTAGTTTCATCTTATCAAGACATGCCCAATAAAATGACTTAAGAAAAACTGAGTAAGAGCTAAACATGTCTGCTCGATGTTAGTGCAATTTACTTGAAACACTTTGGGTGGTTCTATTATTGTAGCATATAGAATTCGGCTCATATGCTTACTGTATTTAATTGAAAAAAAAACATCATGTACGATGTCCTTGTGGCAAAAAGAAGATCTGGAAAGACGAACATCACTCCCTACATAGACTAAGTTTCATCCAATGAAGTTATGAAGAATAAAAGGTCATAGCAAAAAGCTAAACATGTCCATTTCGTGTTAGTGCATTTACTTGAGATGTTCTAGGGTATATGAACCACTCAATTTTATTATCTTAACAAATAGAATTTGGATTGTCACTGATGTTTAATGTGATTTGGTGGAAAAATAAATAATGTAAGACATCTTTGTGGCAAAATACATGATCTGGAAATAAAAATACCACTCTTTATTTTATCAAATGTCAACTCACAACAGTTTTTAAAAAGACCTAATGATTGTCAAAGCTTCAGAATATGTCTTACCTTCAACAACAAGGCGACACATGCTACCAACAATTGTAGCTACAGATGAACTGTCTGCTCCACCAGAAAGTGGCAACAAGTAACCACTTGCACCACTACGTCGAAGGTAGTCCCATAGCCAGCAAGCAGGCCCCAAGGCCACCTCCTCATGGGGCAAATATGACTTGACCTACAATACATATAATGAAAAAAAAAAACTCAACACTCATACTCTTGATGACCTGCCCAATCTTAACAGAATTTTATGTGTTTGAGTTAAAGGTCCTCTGCCTTGAGTACTCCCTCTAAAATGAATGTTTGAGGAGTTAATAAAGGTCCTCTGCCTTGGATAGTCCTCCTAAAATGATGTATTTCCTTTTAGTTATGGTGTGTGGCTCCAGGTTCCTAGTTAGTCCCTGGAGTCAAGAGGGGGATGTATTGTGGGAGCCATATATTGGCATTGATAGGGTCTAGTTATCAGGCCAGGCATATGAGTTCCATGATGTTGGTGCATTGGTTTCCTAGACCGCTGAGTTGGTCATGCATCCATGCTGAGACATGAGCCTCTGAGTCATGTTTGGGACGTAAAGCCATGTGAATGCTCAGTCCAACCTCTGAACCATGCTCAGACTTCAGCCTCTGAGTCAGCATGGGAGCCACGTCTAGTTTAGACATTGCACAGAGTAGTAGATACCGTCATTGTCATGTTCTGTCCTTGGTTCCATTCTAGTAGTCTCTCACTTTGCCTTCATGGGGGGGTGTTAGAACATGAAGTCAAGATGAGTCAGTTTGGTGTGTTCTAGTGAGTTCTAGTCTAGTGTATCCTATGGATGCCACGTGTCACATTGGGAGTTATCCGATATGCATTGGTGTTCATATGTGTGTGCGTGCTCTATATAAGAGCTGTACAACCAATGAAGTTTGTGAAGGGTGTGCTCTTGGCAAAAATTGCACCGCCTTCCTTTCAAGAAGGATGGCTCAGGTTCATTGAAAGCAACTAGACTTTTGCAAATAGTACAGTGTGATATATGCAGTCCCATGAATGTGACAACCCATAGAAGGGCAAACTTTTTTGTTACCTTCATTGATGACTATTCTAGATTCACATGGCTCTTCCTCATGAAGGCTAAATCTGAAGTGTTTTATTAGTTCGAAGAGTTCAAGGCCGCTAAGAACCAAACCAATTCAAGAATACAAACATTTTGTTCAGACAATGGGGGGGAGTACACATCAAATTCATTTGAAGGGTATTTGAAGGAAAAAGGGATCAAGCATCACAAGACAATGCCATACACACCACAACACCATCCTATTGCATAAAGAAAGAATAAGACACTTTTGGAAATGACAAGATGCATGCTGAAAGTCAAGAAAATGTCAAAGGCATTTGGGAAGAAAATGCTCAAGAAGAGAGAATTGACTATGAGGAGACTTTTGCTTCGGTAGCCAAAATCACTACCATCCGTTGTGTCATTTCTCTTGCTGCAAATTATGGTTGGCCAGTCTATCAGATGGACGTTAAGACTGCATTTTTAAATAGAGATCTCAAAGAAGAAGTCAATGTGCAGCAACCCCAAGGATTTGTGGTAAAGGGACAAGAGAGGTGTGCAAGCTTAGAAAAGCTTTATATGGGCTCAAACAAGCACCTCGTGCATGGTATCACAAGATGCACAATTTTCTGTTGTCCTAAGGCTTTGTCAATATACATACAGAGCCTAATCTATATGTTTTGCAAGAAAACTCATATTTGGTCATTCTAGTGCTTTATGTGGATGACATATTACTCACTGGTAGTAATACACAGCAAATTGCAGTAGTACAGTCCGTTTTATGTCAGACATTTGACATGACAAATTTGGGTTTATTTTACTATTGTCTTGGCATTGAGTTTTGGCAGACCTAAGAGGGAATATGCATGTCACAGACAAAGTATGCTAAAAGTCTCTTGCAAAAATTCAAGATGGAAAATTGCAAACATGTGGTTACTCCATTGGAAAAAGGACTCAAACTTACTAAGCATGATCAGGCTGAAAAGTTTGATGGCACACTTTACAGGCAGCTGGTTGGTAGTCTCATTTATTTATGCTCCACTCGGCCAGACATTGCCTATGCTACAGGGTTGCTCAGTTAGTTTATGCATTGTCCCACTATCACACATTAGAATGCAGCCAAAAGAGTTCTCAGATATATTCATGGTACTCTCTCTCATGGTTTGCATTATGCTCCAGATAGTGACATTTCTCTAAGTGGTTTCATAGACTCAAATTGTTCAGGGAATATTGATGATAGAATATCCACTTCTGGCTATTGCTTCCCATTGGGTTCAGCTTGCATATCTTGGCTCAACAAGACGGAGTCTCTCTTTCCTCTAGTGAAGTAGAGTATAAAGTAGCAAATGCAGCCACCATGGAATGTATGTGGTTAAGGAAGCATTGCATGACTTGCATCATGCACAAGATGGTGAGGCAACCTCTATCCTTTGTCACAACCAAAGTTGCATTGCCATTGGAAACAATCATGTCTTTCATGCTCGCATGGAACACATTAAAAATCATCGTCACTATATAACAGATTGTACTTCAGATGACTTCATTGACCTTATCTATTGTTCTACTGACGACAATGTGGTAGATATCTTCACCAAAAGCCTGTCAACACCTCTTTTCACACGTCATCAACATATCCACACATGGATGAATTTATGCAACCATGGTACTTTAGGTACCGTAGGTACTTCTGAGACTATTCCAGAGTACGTCAGCCATATCATCGAGGGGAGGATTTGTAGACACATACAATGATATGGTGGTTTAGGATAGACTAGGACTTAGTCTATTTTCTAGTGTTGTACTTGGATGCCATTTCATCAAACATTCTATTGGAATTTATGTGTGACCACATTCACAACCATCTCTGTTTGTTCCTTCACCATGAAGGCTACTGAGTTGGCTCACCAATTTGTTTAGTAGTTTTTCAGATTATATGGATTGCCTTGTGACGTAATCAGTGGGACAAAGTTATATGGCACATGACACCTAATTATCACACCTAAGTTTGAGAATAATGTGTGATAGTGGGACTCATACTCAAAGTAGTTTTCAAGTTTCAAAACACTTCTTGAGAGAAGTGCCATATAACTTTGAATCACACTAATTAGCTGTGATAATCAGGGCTGACCATGACACCTAATTATCACACCTAAGTTTGAGAACCTAATATTGTGATGTGCTATGTCATGCACTTAGTAGACTTGCTCCTAGGGATGGAGTGGTTTAAAACCCACACTGTCCAGATTGATTGGAAAGATCATACTCTTTCATTTTTGCAATGAGATACACGAGTTTCTATTCAGTGTGATGATATTCAGCCCTCCTAGCGACCGTGTTGATTACAAACGATTGACTAAATTGACTTGGATTTGAACATACATAAGCATAAAAGGACTAGAACCTGTACTTGAATGCTTTATTCTATTGTAAGCAAATTCAATCATGGGTAAATATTGTTAAATATGAAGCCAAAGTGAGTCAAAAATGTGTGTTCTAGTGTGTTTTAGTGTGAGTTCTAGTCTAGTGTGTCCTATGGATGCCACGTGTCATATTAGGAGTTATCCCATATGCATAGGTGTTCATATGTGTGTGTGTGCTCTTATATAAGAGCTATACTTGTCTAGTGTCAAATCAATCAAGTATCAAGCTACAAGCTCTTTGGTCTACATGTGAGTACTCTCATTTTTGTTCATTGCTCGTCATTTCATTATGTCTCCTTTTGAGTATCACTTCCTCTCTCCCTAGCCTACCCTCTCTCTCCCTCTCTCTACCATGTTCCTTCATGTGGTATCAGAGCCTCCCTTCCTACCTTCCCCTTCTTCTTGCTCTATCTAGAGGATGAGAGAAGCCCGCAAATGGAAGCTCCCCTCTCCTCTAAGGTAGAGCCTCCCTTCCCTTAGCCTCGCCATGGTTCCTTGCCATCAAGTACTTCACAGTCCTCGTTTGTGAGTTCAGCTCACTCCCGCATCAGTTCGTGGTTCTCCCTCAACATTGGCGGACATTCCTCGTCAGTTGGTCGCCAGAAACTTGTTTTGGAGCAGTCTAGCAGCTGTTTTTTGACCTTTTGAGGTCCGATTTCTACGTTTTTTGAAATTTTGGCACGTCCCAAACATAAACGACCTTGTTCCGCAGCTTTTCGAGGAAAAAAAATCTGACTTTTTTGTCTGTACAGCTGTATGGACGTCCATATGGACCTCTGCAGCGGATGCGCGACAGTGCTAGGAGTTCGTATAACTTATCAGGAGGCGATTCCGAGCAGTTTTAGGCTATTTTTTGGCATTTTTTGCTCAGATTTGGACTCCTGTGACATCCAGCAATGATTTGGGCGGCTCCCTTAAGCACTTTCGCTGATTTTTTTTAGCCTCTTCTGCACATTCGGTGACTCTCTGATCGGCACATTGAGAGTCATGATGTGATCTCCCTTGGTAGCTGCTCCTATGGCCTTCATCAACACATCATTCGAGGGCATTCTCGCCTGGTTCTTCAACGACATACCCCTTTGCATCAGGATGTGCACACTCTTGTGCGGCAGCTACTTCGGGCTCAAAGGTTCTCTGCCCTTGCTATGCATAAAATGAATGAAATATATCTTTACTACTTTCTTGTTTGAGTCAAGGGTACTCTGCCCTAGGTTGTCCCCCAAAATGAATGCAAATAAATCATGTGTGTTGAGTCAAAGGTTCTCTGCCTTGGATAGTCCTCCTAAAAGGATGTATTTTCCTATTTTGTTTTGGTGTATGGCTCCATGTCTCTCATTAGCCCCTAGAGCCAGGAGGGGATGTACTATGGGAGCCCTCAGCCATGTATTGGCTTTGATAGGTTTAGAGGGGAATGTATTGTGGGAGCCATGTATTGGCTTTGATAGGTCTCGTTATCAGGCCTGGCCGAGTTCCAAGATGTTGGTGTATGCCTAGAACTATGAGTTGGTCATATAGCCATGCTATAATGTGAGCCTTTGAGCATGTTGAGTCTCAAGCCATGAGAGTGCTTGGATCAACCTCTGAACACGCTCAGATTTTAGCCTCTGAGTTACATAGGGTGCACAATTTGATGACCATCATTGTCATGTTCTGTTCTTGGTTCCATTCCAATAGTCCCTCACCTTAGACCGTCATTGTCATATTCTGTTCTTGGTTCCATTCCAGTAGTCTCTCACCTTGCCTTCATGGGTAAATATTGTTGGAATATGAAGCCAAAGTGAGTCAAAAATATGTGTTCTAGTGTGAGTTCTAGTCTAGTGTGTCCTATGGATGCCACGTGTCATATTGGGAGTTATCCCATATGCATAGGTGTTCATATGTGTGTGTGTGCTCTTTCTTATATAAGAGCTATACTTGTCTAGTGTCAAATCAATTAAGTATCAAGCTACAAGCTCTTTGCTCTACATGTGAGTACTCTCATTTTTGTTTATTGCTCATCATTTCATTTCCATTTCATTATGTCTCCTTTTGAGTATCACTTCCTCTCTCCCTAGCCTACCCTCTCTCTCTCCCTCTCTCTACCATGTTCCTTCAAATATTATTTCCATGAAGATTGCCTCTTGGAAACATACGCACGAAGCATGTCTTCCAAGACTTGGTTTAGTACTTCTGTATGGCCATCGGACTATGAGTTCTAAGGAAATCGAACTAAGGCCATATTTAACTTATCAAAAACAAGTGTCCAGAATTCACTTATAAGCTTAGATTCCCTTTCATTGACTAACTGGAGAATCTTGAATCTAAGATCCGACACATCCAGTACACAAACCTTGTTATTCCGAAACAACAACCCATTCCGAATCATCCACTGGCCCCTTGCTGCCTATATCCTAGGTGGCACAATCCTTGAGTCTTGGTCAACAATGGAGCTCCAATCTTGGACCTTCTGCTAGTAAGGCAAAACCATTCGACTACCTCTAAATCAATGCTAACAACTTTCCTAGAAATCTTGTATCCTCAGTAAATGATCTCCTCATAAAGAAGTACATTTACTCACCTTGGCATACACTGATTCTGTTTTAGTAAAACTAAGGCAATCCGAAGATGATCAATACGTTCCTCTAATGTCTTGCTGTCTGTAAACCAAGACGTCATCTAAGAACAGACAAACCTGCCCGAATAATCTCAAAACAAGTCATTCATCATTTATTCAAAGGTTGTGGGAGCATTAGTCAAACCAAAACGTAATATGAGAAACTCGTAATGACCATATCTGGTCCAAAAGGCTATTCTTACTATATGTTTAACATACGTAAGTACATAAGTAAGATTCTGGACTAGTATGCAGATCTGTTTCCACAAGATTCCCCTAGGGTGCTGTGACACCAAAAATTGATATTTTTAATTTGGCATTGGTATTGTTTTTCTCTATGTTTGATAAGAGTTTGAGTATCAAGTGATAGCCTAGCGGCTCTCACTTATTTCTAGTTTCTATGATATTGTATGGGATGGAGAGGATGAGTGGAATGGCTCATTGTAAATACCATAGGTATGAATTATAAATACCTTGGTATGGGGTGAGAGTTATTTGTGTATGGGATATTATGGAGTTTTTTAGAAAATAGGAAGGGTGAGTCATATAAAGAGGTGGGCTCATGTCCATGTGTTCCAATAATATAAGAGAGGCCACATGTTAAGAGTGTGGAAGGCATGTGGAGGAGTGTGAAGTCAAGAGGAATCCTTCTAGAACTCCTATGTGGAATAAGGAGGATGTGGACATGTGGAAAAGAGAGGGTCCCTATGGGCTCCATATGAGGAGACTCTTGACTTTCTCAATATTTTAAGAGTCTTGAGCATCTTGTGATGGGACACATGGCAAGAGTAGCCAAAAAGGACATGGATGGTGACATGCGTGCTTATGTGATTGATGGGGAAAGGAATCTACAGACAGCAATTGTAAATGGGTGAAGGAGGGTAACAAAATCTCTATAAAAGAAGCCCTCCTCTCCCTTGTTCATCAATCTCTTCCACCATTAGGTCTCATGTTGCTATAGCTCTAGTCTCCCCAAGCCTCTTCCATGAGCCTTCTCTCCCTCTTGTAGATATTCTCTTATGTAGACTCTTAAGTCCATCTCTCTCTAGTTTATTCTCTCTCTATGAGTAGTCTTAGAGCTTTCGCTCCCTCTTGTATGTATAAAAACTTTTCTTCTCCCTTGTGTTTGTAGTGTTGAAGTGGATTCTAACTCTATTTGTAATGAAGGTCACTTCAAGTTCTCTCTCTCTTGAGTGTCTCATCCCTTTTCTCTTTTAAAGCCTTAAAAGTTCTTTCTATTCGACCGCTCACTGTGCATACATGGTCCATTTGTTTCTCGAGCCATCATGCAAACTTCTTCCCCTCTTCTAGGCGAAATCTATGAGGGGTGGATCGTTGATGAAGGTGGAGTCTTGAGGAAGCATCCTGCTCAGGCGAAATTAGCCTGGGTGGAGGGTAGTTTTCATGACAGTTTGACCCCCTGTTAGTGTTTTGCTCATAACTTTTTGTTCGGTAGTCCGATTGTAATGAAATTTATATCAGCGCGAAGCTCTCTTCAAGGCGCATGTTTCTATGTGATCAGATCTTGAATCAGATACTGTTGCAAAAAGTTATGAGTCTCTGTGTCTGACAATCTGTTTTCATGACAGTTTTTACCCCCGTTTAGTAAACTGTCCATAACTTTTTGATCGCTTCTCTGTTTCTTATGAAATTTATATCAGCGCGAAGCTCTCTTCAAGGCGTATGTCTCTAGTGCTTAGATATTGAATCAGATATTGCTGCAAAAAGTTATGATTCTCTGTGTCTGATAGTCTATTTTCATGACAGTTTTTACCCCCTTCCAGTAAACTGTCCATATCTCTTCAACCGTTTGTCTGTTTTCAACGAAACTTATATCAGCGCGAAGCCCATCTCAAGACGCATATCTTTATGTGATTGAATTCTGATATCATGTCTCTACTGAAAGTTATAGGCCTCTGTGTCTAATGACAGTTTGTAGAGTGTTTTGAGCTAAGTGTAAAGGTGTCTATGAAGGAGGTGCAATGTTTCCTCGGAATCTACCCATCCGACCCAATCAGCCCCTTCAAACTCCTCAATATATATCAGTTCATGTCATGTTGAGCCGCAAGATCTTCTTTCAACAACGTATCGCTCTTCTCTTTGGCACAGACAGGCTTGCTGAGATTATGGCCTCTGCTGATCCTTTTCTTCTCCCTATGCTTGATTACAACATCTTTTGGGATGTTACCATCTTCATTCTCATCTGAGGGAGGAAAGTATGGTGTGGTATCTTGGCATAAAAGCTTCTTTCTAATGTCCCATTCTCAATGATGAATATCTTTGTCAGTCAGTTCGAAAGCAGCAGGAAGTGAAGAGGTGCGTGAAGTTTATTACCCCCAACTTCATGTCACATCTTTTGGTGGAGACGCCGGGTACGTTTGGTATTGGATTCATCCCACCTTACTAAACGGTCTCGGGTGTACTTGATTGCATGTTATGCCTAGAAGAGGCATGTGTTTTGATGAGATAAAGAAGATGCCTGGAAGAACTCCGTTAGAAGAGATTGCAACCCATTTAAGAGAACTTGAAGATTGTGAAGGTGATGCTCAAGTTATTCGCACAGTCACCATGATCATAGCCTTTATGTTTGCACTGTTGAATATGTTGGTGAATCGACAACGCCGGCAACAGGCACAATGATGGGTTGGGGATTATTCCATGCACTGGTAGCTTGGTGTGAAGAAGAGTTGAGTCTTTGGGTAGTTTTTGACTATAACAATGGAGTGGTGATTCTCAATGCTTTCAACTTCTTTTGCTATGCAAATGATGAAGAGTACAATATCTTGAAGCTTTTATGTGCACTTCCTATTGTGAGAAGGGTGATTCTAGAATGCATGTATACACAATGTTTTCATGGTGCTGGTTGGTCACTTATTTTTGAAGATTTTGTTGAGGATCACATTGTGGAGGGTTTTCAACAAGTGGTTATGCATAATAAGTTGGTCTTGGTATACTAAGGCTCTGTGGGATCTTGTTCGGATCTTGTTTGGGATATTATTTGGATCTTGGTGTTTCCTTTTTGTGTTTCATCATGGTGAAGATTCCAGTGTTTCGAAGGACCCAAGGGGAAGACCCGGAGTCTTATCTTCGGGATTTTGTTCGAGGATGCCGGCTTTTTGGATGGTCCATGAAGGATCGGGCGGAGCCTCGTCTTTGGAGCCTCGTCTTCGCTCAAAAGTAATGAGTAAAGATCCAACAACATACGTGGAGGCACTTCGCATTGCAACCAAGAAAGAAGCTTCTCTAAAGATCGAATCCTCTTTTGTGTCTTCAACAGCAACTTCTAAGGTGGAGGTAATGGGTACTCCACAGATACCAAAGTCCTCTGAGTTAGATCATAATATCTCCCAATTGATGGCAGAGTTTGTTGATTTGAAATTGCATTTGGTTAATGCACGACAACCTAGAGCACCAAAGAGTGAAGATAGGCCTCGAGATAGGAGTGGGATCACTTGCTATGAATGTAATGAAAAAGGTCACTATCGCCCCGAGTGTCCTAGATTGAGAAAGAAAGAAGAAAAACAAGTATCCTTGTTAGAAGCTTCTTCAGGGGATGAGGAAAGAGAGGTAATGATGGCTAAACGGGGGCGTGGTAAAGCAAAAGAAGAAGAAGAAAGCAAGAAAGAAGTAGATGAGGAACATCAGGAAGAGAAACACTGTAGTAAGAAAAAGAAGGCATCTAGAAGGAGAATTAGCCAGTCAGACTTTCCTTTAGGACAAGGAATTGGAAGCTATGACTTTTTGTCCGACCTTAAAGAAAAGGAAGCTCATATCACCTCTGGTCAATTACTTGCTTTGTCTCCAAAACTACGGAAGGAATGGGAAAAACTAGCAAGCACAAGAGTGTCAAAGAAGAAAAAGAAGAAAAGTGCCATTCCTATTGTTCAAAATGTAGATATAGATGTTGGTGATGATGTACCTGTGGTTGATGTGATCATTGATGGTCAAGTGATTTCTAATGTGTACATTGATGGAGGTGCATCGATTAATGTCATGAGTGAGAAGACCATGATAGATGCTGATTTAAAATACTCTAGTACTACCTCTCCTTATCGCATCAAATTGGCTGACAACACTAGGGTTAAGACCTTGGGAGTTGTGAAGAATCTAGAAGTGGATGTATGTGGAATTTCTGTGCCCACTACTTTTCAGGTGATCCCTACCAAGCCAGATGCACGTGCCTATCCATTGATTTTGGGAAAGCCTTGGCTACGCAAGGTGAAGGCTGTTCAAAAGTGGAATACTGGAGAATTGATTTTGCAGGGAAATGATAAGAAGGTGCGCTACAACATCAGAAGCCGCAAAAAGGAAGTTGTCAAGGAGGAGTCTTCAACATCAGAGAGTTCAAGCTCTGACTTAACCGATGAAGAAGAAGAGACAGGGTGTAGCTCCGAGGAGTCCAACTCAGAGGGTGAGGTGGAAGGAGTGGCCTTTGGTCTTTGTCTTGGTGCTGATCGGGATGAGTCAGGAAGGAACAAGGTGGTGGTGCAAGAAGATCCTGTAGAGACACTTCATGTGGAGGATGTGGAGCACACTAAACGACGCCAATGCAATGAAGAGCTTCTTGGTGATTCTCTATCAGGTAGTGAGAAGCTCCAGTACCTGGATATGCTAGATGATTTTCCATGTCTCTTTGCAACAAGCTATTTGAGAGTGCTCTCAACGGAAGCAAGAACGGAAGAGGGAGAGAGAGCGAGAGAGAGAGACAGAGAGCCACACAAGTTTTGGTGGGTGCAGAACCACCCTAATCTTCTTTTTCATTCATTTATATATGTGTTTGAGTATTGTACATAACTGGGGTTAAGGCACAGTGACCTTTAACGCCCACAACCTCCCACTTAAAGGACAATGTGCCTTTAAGGGAGAACAACTAGTGAGCATACTATCCAATGCCCATCAATACACGACAATACTCAAACCGCTGACTAGGTAGACTCTTCGTCAGCATATCTGCAGGGTTATCATCTGTATGAACCTTGACAAGCTCTATGCGCTTGTCCTCAAGTACCTCCCTGATGAAATGGTACCTGACCTCAATGTGTTTGGTCTTTGCATGAAAGACCGGATTCCGTGCTAACTGAATAGCACTCATGGAATCACTATGCAATGTCGGTACACCTGTATGAATCCCCAAATCTCCCACTAGCCGATCAAGCCATATAGCCTCCTTGCAACCCTCTGTGGCTGCAACATACTCAGCCTCTGTGGTAGACAAAGCAACGCACTTCTGTGCGCGAGACATCCACGACACTGCACCACCTGCAAAGGTGAACACATAACCAGAAGTGGATCTCCTACTATCCACATGCCCTGCATAGTCTGAATCTGTGTACCCAAGTACACGCATGTCTCCTTTACCAAAGCAAATGCACATCTCCTTGGTACCCTTCATGTACCTCATGATGCACTTAACTGCCTCCCAATGCCTCTTTCCTGGATTAGCCATATAGCGGCTAACAACTCCCACTGCAAATGCAATGTCTGGTCTAGTAGCTATCATAGCATACATAAGACTCCCAACTGCTGATGCATAAGGAACCTTGGCCATCATGGCCCTTTCCTCATCTGATTTGGGACTATCTGTATGACTCAGTTTCACATATGGAGGCAATGGAGTACTCACTGCCTTCCCCCCCTCCATATTGAAACGCTGTAATACTTTTGTAACATACTCTTTTTGTGAAAGCCAAAGGAGTTTCCTACTCCGATCACGCGTGATGCGCATACCAAGAATATGACCTGCAAGTCCCAAATCCTTCATATCAAAGGCCTCATGCAACTTGGCCTTTAATGCATCTAGCTCATAAGTATTCTTGCTAGCCAATAGCATATCATCCACATATAGTGCCAGGATTATCAGGCTATTATCCTTAGCCCTTTTAGTGTAGAGGCAGTGATCAATTTCACTCCTTCTAAAACCCTGGGACCCAATGAAAGCATCAAACTTCTGATACCATTCTCTAGGCGCTTGCTTAAGACCATAGAGACTCTTCTTTAGCTTGCAAACTAAATGCTCTTTGCCCTTTTCTTTAAAGCCTTCCGGCTGCACCATGTAAATTTCCTCATGCAAATCCCCATGCAAGAAAGCTGTCTTGACATCCATCTGCATAAGCTCCATATCCTCTGATGCCACTAGTCCAAGCATGCATCTAAGTGTGGTCATCTTCACAACCGGAGAGAATATCTCATCAAAGTCCACACCCTTCTCTTGCTTGAACCCTTTAGCAACCAAACGGGCCTTGTATCTAGGCACATCATCACCTGTGACCTTCATTTTGTAGACCCATTTACATGGCAATGCTTTCTTTCCATGTGGCAAAGAAACCAAGTCCCAAGTCTTATTCTTCATAAGTGAACTCATCTCTGATTGCATAGCATACTCCCACTTGCGTTGATCCTCACGCATCATAGCCTCTCTGTAGCAAGAAGGCTCCCCGCAATCAGTAAGCATCACATAGTCTACCCCTGGAACAAACCTATCAGGCGGTCTAGACACTCTAGATGATCTTCTCAAGGGCATTTCAGCTTGCTGTCCCACTTGCATATCAGCCACATTTGGCTCATCATTTCCACCAATAGATGATCCATCATCTACCCTTGATTGTATACCTGTGGGAGTACTTGGTTGTACCATTTCTTGCACATTTGGTGCATGGACAGCTTGTTGCCTATCAACATATGCACGTGGATTCACATCCTGGAAAGTGATTCTCCTCATTTCCACATCCCTCATGGGTGCCTTATGCATCTTCTTCTCATTGAAGACCACATCATGGCTGCGTATGATCTTCTTTGCTTCTGGATCCCAGAGACGATAGCCCATCTCTCCACTTTCACCATAACCTAGAAAGATGCATTTCCTAGACTTAGGATCTAGCTTCTTTCGAAGCTCTTTTGGCACATGTGCATATGCCTCACACCCAAATATACGCAAATGAGAGTAAGAGGGCTTCTTGCCACTCCATGCCTCTTCAGGAATACCACCATCCAAACTCTTACTAGGTGATCTATTGATCACATGCACTGCAGTCTTCATTGCCTCAGCCCAAAAACCACCAGAAAGACTTGCATTGGAAAGCATGCATTGCAACCTTTCTTGAATGGTACGATTCATCTTTTCTGCAACTGGATTTTGCTCTGGAGTACGAGGGGATGTGAGCTCCCTCTTAATCCCACGTGTATCACAGAAATGCTGAAAGTCATGAGAGAGATACTCTCCACCATTGTCAGTCCGTAGGCATTTAAGCATTCTACCTGACTGATTCTCAACCAAGGCCAGCCATTTCTGAAATACCTGGAATACATCACTCTTCCGAGCTATAGCATAAGCCCACACTTTCCTAGTTGCATCATCAATGAATGTCACATAGTATTCGGCCCCGCCTAATGACCGTGTAGGCATGGGACCACATACGTCTGAATGCACCAAATCAAGCATTTCAAATTCTTTCTTTCCCCTTCTTTTATCGGCTGATTTAGTCTGCTTTCCATAGAGACAATGCTCACAAAATTCAAAATCAGAGAAACTCAAATGCGGTACATAACCCAAACGGCATAAGAGTTTCATTCCATTCTGGCTCATGTGCCCCAACCTGCAATGCCACAAAGAAGTGCTTGGCTGCTCGGTTATTGCAACAACATGATCAAATACCCCTGATACATGTAAGGGATACAAAGTCCCACACTTGGCACCCCTAGCCAAAAGCATAGAGCCCTTTTGAATTTTCCAACTTTGAAAGCCAAAAGTGGTGTGAAAACCAGCATCATCTAGCTGACCCACTGAAATAAGACTCTTGGTCAGCTTAGGCACATGTCTCACATGTTTCAAAACAAATGCAGACCCATTTGCAAAAGAAAACTTTATGTCACCTGCTCCCACTATGTCACATGCATAGTCATTTCCAAGATGCACACAACCTGTCTTTCCACTATCATAAGTGGAGAACCATTCCCTATGGGGAGTAACATGGAATGAAGCACCAGAATCCAAAATCCAATCCTGGGAATATGCATCATCTGAAGTGGTAAGCAACTCTGCAGATAAACTAGACATGAAGAGAACATCATTGTCACTATCACGTGTGACTGCATTGATCTCCTCGATCTTCACTTTTCCTTTGTCCTCCCTTGGACTCTCTTCCTTTTGATTTGCACCCCAATTTGCATTCTTTTTCTTATCCTTTTGCTCTCTTTTCAGCTTGTAGCAATCCTTTTTCATATGGCCCTTCTTGCCACAATGGTAACACTCAATGTTCCGTGCCTTGGATTTGCTACGAGACTTCCCTCTTTCTTGGGACTTCCCCCTAAACTGTGATCTGCCCCTTTGCACATTTAAGGCTGCATCCTGCTTGTTGCCATCCATAGACTTCCGTCTAATCTCCTCGGCCAACAAGCTACCCACAACATCATCAAATTTCAGTACTCCACCAGGTGCAGAGTTACTGACAGCTGTACGGAAGGTATCCCATGAGGATGGCAATGAACATAAGAGAAATATTGCCTTAGTCTCCGCATCAAAATTCATTTTCTGAGCCTGAAGCTGGCTGAAAATAATATTGAATTCATTCAAGTGAGAAGCAATGGAGACCCCTTCCTTCATCTGCAGCTCAAACAACATAGTTTCTTCCACAAATCTTCCGTAGTCTGCTCATTTACTACTGTGAAATAAACTGACTCTGCAAGATGAAGTCTAATAGTAGACTTTGCTAATGCATCCAACTCATTCCAATCATCCTCCGACATATTTGCAGGCTTAGCTTCAATCCCTGCCAAGGGTTTAATCTGCTTCTTTTGAATAAGCACATCCCTTATCTGTTCTTTCCACAAAGAAAAGTTTGTCCCATCAAACTTTTTAATGCTGAAAAACTCCTTTTCAGGCATGGAAGAGGATGCCATGATGCAAATAAAGCAAAATCCCAAATGCTAGTGCCTGCAAGAGAGAATCACACCAAATACCAGGTGCATCCAAATGTGTATGCCACAATAGAGTGAAATATCACCAAAATTCAAAGCTCAAAGCATCAAAAGATGCATCTGACTCATGTGCATATACTATGCATCCATATGAGCAAATCTGGCCCAAAAGAAAATGCCAATAAGTGCCAAATGACTCAAGCATAAACACTGTCCACTGGCATATGCATCAATAATGTCTCATCCAAGAGAGCATAGCACTATCAGTGCATCACCTGCAATGTGTCAAAGCTGTCCCTCAGCTTAAAATAGCATCCATGTGCAAAGCGTCCATAAAAAATAGCATCCCACAAGGCAATTTGGGCCTATCAGCGCATCCAACAAGGACCGCAATGCATCCAAATGGCCTATAAATCATCCACTGTAACCCAATGCATACCACGAATGAGCGCACACTGCTCAAACTGCAACCAGAGTGATCTGCATAAGGTATGCTCAAGAAATCATAGTCCCACGGTAATGAGCGCTACTGAAAATAGAACCTGAGATGCTTCAAAACATGGGCGCCATTGCATAATCGGACTCAGCAAGAAAATCTGCAAATATCTCTCTTCTGCCAGAACTCCAAAATCCCAACCGATGAGTGAGAAATGGGAGTCAATTCTTATCCACTGCCATGTGGCATAAATCTAAGGTTTCAAAACCTTAGTATGAAAAATGCATAACAGAGAGACGAAATCGAATACACAGAGATTTATAACTCTGAAAATCCTCCACCGAATCACGCAAGAACTGATAGGTAGGGGTTTTTGGGCGTCCGGAACGCAATGGGACAGACGGTTTTGAAAACTGTGGCCTCAATCACTGGGTCCAACACACGGACTGAAAAACGTTTTTGGAAACAGAGCTATCTGTAAACTCCACCGGAGTGCGAATGATGAGCAACATAGAAGTTTTAGGACCTCCTGAGTCCACCGGAACTGACAGATCTGCAAATGGTTGCTCCAAACTTGAGTTCCAACACCCGGGCAAAAAACGCAGGAATTGACACAGTGAGTCAGAAATCCACTGAAATGATCTCAGATTCAAGAATGAAGGTGTTTCCAAGCTCCTGAAGTAATGTGGACACCAAAAGCAAGCAATAGTTGCCTCCACAAGTCAATACGGAGTCTCTGTCATCGAACGGAACAGGGAAAAGCTCAAAAAACGACTTTTTCTTTGAAAGCTCTTAGCAGGCTCTCAAAACCACTTCGTAAAGCCAAAGTGACTTTTCCAAAGGTTCCTCCAAGGTCTCTGCACACTCGGATGCAAGTAAAGTCACCCACAAAGCTTCCCACAGAGCTTCTCCTTCCTCCCACAGAGCTGCTGAGCTTCAAGCATTCACGCACGCTCAGCTAGATCACCCGGGCTCTGATACCAGTTGAGAGTGCTCTCAACGGAAGCAAGAACGGAAGAGGGAGAGAGAGCGAGAGAGAGAGACAGAGAGCCACACAAGTTTTGGTGGGTGCAGAACCACCCTAATCTTCTTTTTCATTCATTTATATATGTGTTTGAGTATTGTACATAACTGGGGTTAAGGCACAGTGACCTTTAACGCCCACACTATTCACAGGTTCGACCAGTCTCTCTTGTGGAGCACAAGATCGAGTTGAAGCCAGAAAGCAAGCCAGTTGTGCAACGCTTAAGGCGATTGGGGGTGATCCAAGCTGAGGCACTAAAGAAAGAGGTAGCACAACTACTTGAGGCGGGATTCATCTTTCCTGTTGATGATTCAGAATGGATATCTCCTGTAGTTATCACACCAAAGAAAGGAAATAAGTGGCGAGTTTGTGTGGACTTTCGTCCTTTGAATGCATGCACTAAGAGGGATCATTTTCCTTTGCCATTCCAAGATGAAATACTAGACCAAGTAGCAGGGCATGAGATGTATTCTATATGTGATGGGTATTCTGGGTACTTTCAAATTCGTATTCGGGAGGAAGATCAAAAGAAAACATCATTTGTCACACCTTGGGGAGTTTTTACTTACAGAGTGATGCCTTTTGGGTTGACCAATGCACCAGCTACATTTCAAAGGTTCATGAGTCAAGTCCTGGAGCCTTACTTGGGAAAGTTCATACGGGTGTTTTTGGATGATTTTTGCATTTATTCTCGGCGCATAGATCACATGGAGAAGTTAAAGATGGCCTTAGCTAGGATTGATGAAGCAAAAGGGTGTCTAAATCCTAGCAAGTGTCATTTGGCTCAAACAAAAGTAGTCTTGTTGGGGCATATTGTGTCTGAAGAAGGCCTGCAAATGGATCCTGACAAGATTCAAGCAATCATGGCATTGCCAAGTCCTGAGAATGTCACTGGTGTTCGCAGAATTCTAGGAAAGAGCAAGTACTATCAACGCTTTTGTGATGATTTCATAGAGATAGTGCATTCCATGAACTTGTTGACAAGAAAAGGAGTTTCTTTCCAATGGGGTGTGGAGCAACAAGAGTCTTTCCAGCAACTTAAGGAGGCCATGAGTAAGGGCCCAATATTGAAGCCCCCTGATTGGTCTCAAGACTTTTATGTAAATCCAAGTGTATCTTTGCATTCAGTTGGTGTTGTATTGCTACAAAAAGGAGAGGCAGGTAGAATGCAACCCATCTATTATGCCAGCCGACAGCTTACAGATGTGGAAACAAGGTATGAAGAAATGGAGCAGCAAGCTCTCTCTTTGGTGTTTTCCATCAGAAAGTTTCGCTCCTATTTATTACCTCGATCATTTTTCTTCCTTACCTCTCAGTCTGTATTAGCATATCTAGTTCGCAAGCCTAATCCTGGGGGGAGATTTGCAAAATGGTTGTCAGAGCTTCAAGAGTTCTCTTTCTCTTTTGTCACTGAAAATACCACTAGGTCCACTATGGAAGATTTGCTCACAGGACGGGAGGATCTAGGAGAAGAAAAGAAATGTAAGGAGAACATTAAAGATGAAAGGGATACACCACCAACAGCTTTTGTTTTGTATTTTGATGGGGCTTTTAGTCTTTCATGCCAACAAGGAGCCGGGGGAATAGTCTTGATGAATCCTGAAGGTAAAGAGGTATGGGCAAGAGGACAAGAGCTTCCAGGTATCACAACTAATAATGTAGCTGAGTACAATGCTTTGATTCTTGGTTTGGAGGGTTGTCTTCAAAGTCAAGTTAAAGAATTGGAAGTAAGAGGAGATTCTCAGCTTATTATAAAGCAAATGCAAGGGCATTACAAGACAAGAAGTCCTCATTTGAAGGAGCTTAATCAAAAGGCTATGGCACTATGTAGTCAGTTTGATATTTGCAAGTTTGTTCATATAAACAAAAAAGAAAATCAAAGGGCAGATGAGTTAGCTACTCAAGCCATTGTAGTACAAGACCGGGAGGTGGTTTCTTGGGTAGACACTGGATGGCCAAAACTACAAGATGTTCAGCAATATGTGGAAGAAGGAATGTTTCCTCGAGGGTTAACTCCACAACAGAAGCAGAGATTGGTTACTTTTGGCCACGCCTCCATAAGGATGTATATGAATGTCACGAATGGAACCTATCAGCTTGAGGATGTTGATGGCATGGTGATACCCGGACGCACCAATGAGTATCGCCTTAAATTCTTCTATGCTCGACCACCTTGAGGGCCAGCAGACCCTCTCTGTACTAGAGAGGATCTGCTGGGGGGGGAAAGATGTGACACCAAAAATTGATATTTTTAATTTGGCATTGGTATTGTTTTTCTCTATGTTTGATAAGAGTTTGAGTATCAAGTGATAGCCTAGCGGCTCTCACTTATTTCTATTTTCTATGATATTGTATGGGATGGAGAGGATGAGTGGAATGGCTCATTGTAAATACCATAGGTATGAATTATAAATACCTTGGTATGGGGTGAGAGTTATTTGTGTATGGGATATTATGGAGTTTTTTAGAAAATAGGAAGGGTGAGTCATATAAAGAGGTGGGCTCATGTCCATGTGTTCCAATAATATAAGAGAGGCCACATGCTAAGAGTGTGGAAGGCATGTGGAGGAGTGTGAAGTCAAGAGGAATCCTTCTAGAACTCCTATGTGGAATAAGGAGGATGTGGACATGTGGAAAAGAGAGGGTCCCTATGGACTCCATGTGAGGAGACTCTTGACTTTCTCAATATTTTAAGAGTCTTGAGCATCTTGTGATGGGACACATGGCAAGAGTAGCAAAAAAGGACATGGATGGCAACATACGTGCTTATGCGATTAATGGGGAAAGGAATCTACAGGCAGCAATTGTAAATGGGTGAAAGAGGGTAACAAAATCTCTATAAAAGAAGCCCTCCTCTCCCTTGTTCATCAATCTCTTCCACCATTAGGCCTCATGTTGCTATAGCTCTAGTCTCCCCAAGCCTCTTCCATGAGCCTTCTCTCCCTCTTACAAATATTCTCTTATGTAGACTCTTGAGTCCATCTCTCTCTAGTTTATTCTCTTTCTATGAGTAGTCTTGGAGCTTTCGCTCCCTCTTGTATGTATGAAACCTTTTCTTCTCCCTTGTGTTTGTAGTGTTGAAGTGGATTCTAACTCTATTTGTAATGAAGGTCACTTCAGGTTCTCTCTCTCTTGAGTGTCTCGTCCCTTTTCTCTTTTAAAGCCTTGAAAGTTCTTTCTATTCGGCCGCTCACTATGCATACATGGTCCATTTGTTTCCCGAGCCATCATGCAAACTTCTTCCCCTCTTCTAGGCGAAATCTATGAGGGGTGGATCGTTGATGAAGGTGGAGTCTTGAGGGAGCATCTTGCTCAGGCGAAATTAGCCTGGGTGGAGGGTAGTTTTCATGACAGTTTGACCCCCTGTTAGTGTTTTGCTCATAACTTTTTGCTCGGTAGTCCGATTGTAATGAAATTTATATCAGCACGAAGCTCTCTTCAAGGGCATGTTTCTATGTGATCAGATCTTGAATCAGATACTGTTGCAAAAAGTTATGAGTCTCTGTGTCTGACAATCTGTTTTCATGACAGTTTTTATCCCCGTTTAGTAAACTGTCCATAACTTTTTGGCCGCTTCTCTGTTTCTTATGAAATTTATATCACGCGAAGCTCTCTTCAAGGCGCATGTCTCTAGATGCTTAGATCTTGAATCAAATATTGCTGCAAAAAGTTATGACTCTCTGTGTCTGACAGTCTATTTTCATGACAGTTTTTACCCCCTTCCAGTAAACTGTCCATATCTCTTCAACCGTTTGTCTGTTTTCAACGAAACTTATATCAGCGTGAAGCCCATCTCAAGCCGCATATCTTTATGTGATTGAATCTCTGATATCATGTCTCTACTGAAAGTTATAGGCCTCTGTGTCTAATGACAGTTTGTAGAGTGTTTTGAGCTAAGTGTAAAGGTGTCTATGAAGGAGGTGCAATGTTTCCTCGGAATCTACCCATTCGACCCAATCATCCCCTTCAAACTCCTCGATATATATCAGTTCATGTCATGTTGAGCCGCAAGATCTTCTTTCAACAACGTATCGCTCTTCTCTTTGGCACAGACCGGCTTGCTGAGATTATGGCCTCTGCTGATTCTTTTCTTCTCCCTATGCTTGATTACAACATCTTTTGGGATGTTACCATCTTCATTCTCATCTGAGGGAGGAAAGTATGGTGTGGTATCTTGGCATAAAAGCTTCTTTCTAATGTCCCATTCTCAATGATGAATATCTTTGTCAGTCAGTTCGAAAGCAGCAGGAAGTGAAGAGGTGCGTGAAGTTTATTACCCCCAACTTCATGTCACAGGTGCATCCTCCTAGATCTCTTGATCATGTCACCATGAGCAGTCCCTTATGTAAGAGCTCGATATAGATTCACACAACAAGAATATACTAAGTTAAAGCTTCGCTTAGAGTATCCATCTTATTTTCAAAGAAGCAAGATAAAACATATCATCAATCCATCGATTATAGAGGACTAAATAAGCATACCATAGAGAATAAATGTCCTCGTCTCCAAATAGATGAGCTGTTAGAGCAATTATCTGGAGCTAAGTAATTTCTAAGATAGATCTTAGATTGGGTTATCACTAGATCCAAATAAGATTGCGTTCAGGACTCGCTATGGGCATTATGAGTTCAAAGTGTACAATCTTACCTTTTGGTTTGATAATGCTTCTATCAACACATTCGTGTGCCTAATATCTAGACAATTTGTCCTTGTTTTTTTCAATGGTATCTTGATCTACTCAAAGAATGAAGAAAAACATGAGATTCACCTAAGGACTAATTATGAAAGTTTTAAGTACTTGTTTTACCCAACCACAGTCTAACAAAGTTATTGTGGAAAATGAAAATAAAGTGGCGATGCTTCAAAATTATAGAAGACTCAATAAGGTTTGTTTTTTTTTTTTGAAGTCCTTTACAACTGAAATACTTCGTGTAGGAAACGCTACCCCATGCTGTACCTCCAGTATCTCAATCAGAATTTCAGTCACAATCATAATCACAATCTCAATTACAGTTGGAGATACAAACGAGTGTCAATCTCAGTTAGAAATCTTGAACAAGTTTGCTCCTAGAACCTCAATCTTGATCTCGATTTTGATTCTTTCTAAAGTCGCCTTGAAATCCATGCAAGTAGCGTTTTTTTGAAAATTTAGATATTGTTGTGATTTAGCAAGTCTCTTTTTTTTTCACTAGACAAATAATCCCGTTTGAAGCTCTATATCTCCCAAACGATGCGGAATCTGGAAATAATTCAATAATTTGACTTTGAACCATCTTTTGATTCCCTATAGCTTTGGTCTTCTCTTTTTGCCGAAATCCACCATCTTAGGCCTCGAATATGCGCTTGAAATTTTGCACCTAAATGCAAGTAGAACAACCAGTCCAAAGTGTTTTTTCTTGATCTTTGGAACATTATTTCACCATCCAAACGGTTGAATCATGTAAATTGCAAAGTACCTACAACTCTTTCATACAAACTTTTCTCAAAATTAATCATCTCCCATACAATTTGCCTTCCAAAAGTCACCAATATCAATATTTTGATGACGAAGTACCAAAAAATGTGTAAATGAGACACAAGCAAAATAGAGTGCACTGAGCTAGGCCCTCACACACATAGCATGATGCCCTCAATATTGTGGTAATCCCACAATGAAGTCCATGGAAATACTCTCCCATTTACTTCCAAAGATATCTAAAGGATGTGGCAACCCTCCAGCCTTTAGGCGTTCTATCTTATCCACATGATAATCTTGGCCTTCATCTTAGCCTTTTTTACCGGTTCGCTGAATTCCTAGATGATCTGCAACCAAAGCATCATGACATTCATATAGGATATTGCCCCTAACCTCAACACCATTGGGAACACAAATGTGTTTCATTTTGGAACAACAAAACATTCCGAATGCAAAACTGACCACTCGCCACCTAAACACATGGTATAGTCCTTAGTCGTTGTCTATTTGTGAGGAGCCCCTCTGCTGCCCATACAAACCAAAATGATTGTTGGTCCTACATAGCCCTCAGCTCCAATCTTGCTATGACTACCTCACCAATCTGACTCAAAGCATCGGCTATCTTGTTCAAGTTAGACCTTCCAATCTCTGATCTCCATGTCAAAATCTTGCATCCAAGTCAGCCAACCGTGCCTTCCTTCCCCTCAACTCAAGCCTATCAAAGATGTATTTGATAGACTTATAACAAAATTGGATCCATAAAGATATTGTCTCCAAGTCGCTTATAACTCCTTTTCCAGAGTATGTCACCGAACCTGAATATTGTTCTCAAAAGCTACAGGTCAGTCCTCCTAGGATCTTAGTGAACATAGGGATCCCTTATTTAAACTTGAGAGTCTGAAAAGCCTCATCAAGATTTTCATTCCCAAAAATAAGATTGTTGAACGGATGTCCACATCCCTTAAGGAGGTGCATCATAAGAATTATTGGATTTGAATAATCCGTCACTGACTCTTAAGAAAGTGCATCTTAGAAGAGCTCAAAGTTGCCTTAATATCTGAGAAACAGGCCAATCCAAAACTTTTGGATCCTCTCATGATCAATGCTCATGCCCTCTCGAGGAATCTCGTGTCCAAGATAAGGGAGTTCTTTATGAAAGAACTCACTCTTAGACTCCTTCACATACAATTTCTCACACCATATATCTCTAATGCAATATGAAATGCTCGACTTGCTTGTTAAGAGTACAACCGTATACCATGATATCCTCTAAGAATACAGCCATAAACTTCACTAGATAATCTCAAAATATTCTCTAAAGTTCTTTTGCTTAGCACATGTAGTCGGCTGAGGTATCCCTTTGGCCATAGTGACATCATAGATCTTTGCATATCTAATAACATCCTTGAGGTCTTTAGTACAATTATTCTTCACTCGGACCTTATGTTCCTTCACCAAGACATTTATGAAAAATCCACATAAGTAGTTCGATCCATATGTGTGGCCTTTGATTACAATTCTCCAAATCGTTGTAGGTAAACATCAAAGGAAAAGCTTGCCATACTTAGTATAGTGAACCTAGAGATGAGGCCCAAGTTTTAGGCTGTACTTTTAACTCAACAAGTTAAGGCCTTTCCTTTCCACAACTTGCCATCAGTTCAACCATGTATCTATTGAAAGATCATAGTGGTAGGGAGAGAAGCAAGCTAACACTTGGAATGGAAAGGAAAGATAACAAGCATAATGGAAATGAAATGGAAAGGAAATGAAAGCAATGGACCAGTACTCACATGATACCAAAGAGCTTGATGTTGACTGATGTAATAGACAATAGACAAGTACAACACTATATAGTGTGACACTAGACTCTAGAAATCCATAGTGTATATGGAATAACTCCCAATATGACACATGGCATGTCTAGGACTCACTAGACTATAAAACACACCTAGAACACTCATTTTAGACTCACTTTGGCTTCATATTCCAACACCCCCCCATGAAGGCAAGGTAAGAGACTATTGGAATGGAACCAAGAATAGGACATGACAATGACAATCATCAAACTGTGCACCCCATGTAACTCAGAGGCTAAAATTTGAGCGTGTACAGAGGTTGATCCAAGCACTCTCATGGGTTGAGACTCAACATGCTCAGAGGCTCACATTATAGCATGGCTACATGACCAGCTCATAGGTCTAGGAATACACCAACATCCTGAAACTCGTCGGCCAAGCCTGATAACGAGACCTATCAAAGCCAATACATATGGCTTCCACAATACATCCCCCCTTGGCTTCATAGCAGGACATGTTACGAAGCCACACACCAAAATAGAAAAATCAATACATCTTTTTAGGAGGACTATCCAAGGCAGAGAACCTTTAGACTCGATGAAAACCAAACACTGAATACATATCATTTTAGGGGGACTACCCAGGGCAGAGGACCCCAAAATACATCAAGCTGTAGGAATAATAAAAATAGATCTCTTTGAGTAAGAGATGTCCTCCAAGTAGCTGGCGGCACATATGAGTGCCCATTCCTGTGTGTCGATGAAGATGTCGATGAAGCACTATGCAGGAATGCCCCAATAAAGATGTTAGTGAAGTCCATGGGGGGCAGCTACATGGAGCACTCACATGGTGACTCTCAAAATGCCAGTCGAAGAATCACCAGATGTCAAAAAGAAGCCTCAATTTGGGTTAATTTTGCTTAAGGTAGCAAAATCCCCAAATAAAAAATACAAATAAATGATGATTTTACATGAATTTTGGAATTCCCAAAAAGATTTACATAGCGAAGGCTTCAATTATGCCAAGTAAAGACAAGAAACAGAAAAGCCCCAAAATTTTAGGGAGCTAACTCATCAAATTTCTGTCCTGAAGTAATCGATCACAAAGTATCCAGGAGATTATGTGCAGCAAATAGGGATGACAACCTCGAAAAATAATCCTCCTCCAAGCAAATTGTGACGCAGATTGTAGGCACAAGATAGTGAGGATGAATCAAGTTGTTGCAAAAATCGTGGAGGTCATACTCCACCAAGGATGGCGACGGCTCCTCTAGAAGTGGCAGATAGAAGTAGAAGGACAACAGCTCCAAGAGAATGATGAGCAGAATACGCGCACCAACTTGCAAGCAGCAGCTCCAAGAGAATATCGGGCAAAAGGAGCAAATGGCAGGCTGGAGCAGAGGTCAATGATGAAGAGGATGGACAGCTCCACGATGAGATGGCTGCATCATGCTTGGGCTGTCAAATCATTGAGCTCCAGAACAAAATTCGCATGCAGAAACAAATTTCGTCACTTCTTGCAAGGGCTGTAACTTTTCACAAAAAACTCAGATTGCAATGATGTAAAAACGAAATTTGTAGTACTCAATGTCCTCTACAACTTTGCTGAAGGCACAAAGCTGTGATTCTGCTTCTAGATCTGAATAGAAGCGTCACATCGTCCGCAGGTCACAGAAAGATGTAGCTGAAGGAAGGAGAAAAGAGGTGGCAGATCATGGCGTGGAGAAGAGAGCTCAAGGAAGGAGAGAAGAGGGCAGCCTTCCAAGGAGGAAGTAGAGTAGCTTCATTGGCCTCCCTCACCTCAACCTCTTGAAAGGGAAAGGGAAAGAGAGAGCAGGGCTAGGAACATGGCTCTGATACCACATGAAAGATCATAGTGATACGGAGAGAAGCAAGCTAACACTAGGAATGGAAAGGAAAGATAACAAGCATAATGGAAATAAAATGGAAAGAAAATGAAAGCAATGGACAAGTACTCACATGATACCAAAGAGCTTGATGTTGACTGATGATGTAATAGACAATAGACAAGTACAATACTTTATTATAGTGTGACACTAGACTCTAGAAAGCCATAGTGTATATGGGATAGCTCCCAATATGACACGTGGCATGTCTAGGACTCACTAGACTATAAAACACACCTAGAACACTCACTTTAGACTCACTTTGGCTTCATATTCCAACATCTATGCAGTCAGGCGTACGCTCTTTCTTCTTAACTATGACACTCCCTTTGGCTCCCATTGCCAAGCCCGTAACTATGGCTTGCAACACCACAATCGTTTGTGTTTGTGCATTGAGACATGACTCTTGGGACATGAACATGTACTTCAAGTCCTTCAGCCGCGTTTCAAAATATATCTTTAGCTCAACATGTTCCTCTTTGGTGACAAGGGTTGCCTCCCTTTCCATCCCAAGGCTCCTCATGAGGAGGCATTCTGGTTGTAATTGCTGCAGCTTCTTCACAATGCATGTAACTCCCTTCACCATTGGGTAGAAGAATTTGAAGAGTGGTGAGGTAAGAAGAGAGGGAAGGAGAAGATGAGTGAAGAGGAGAGTTTAGAGGCTGGAATCGAGCAAAAAAAGGGCGCCTAGAGAGAGAGAGAAGTGGGGAGTATTAATGCAGACATGATTCACAGTTTCTGTAAGCTGGTTCACAATTACTGTGGGCTGGTTAGGAGCTTATAGGTTGCTAAATAGGAGGGGGCAGCGCCCCCAAAAGCCAGACCCTTTATTCTAGGTAAGCCATCTTGAATAAGCATCCTCAAAGAGAGAAAAAGCAGCCTCTAGCTTTGGAAAGCCTTCCCTATTTCTGCTTTTCTAGAACCTTTAGCCTTGCATAGGGCCTTCCAAAGCATCAGCCAGGATTTAAAAACAGTTGCAATCAGTAGCAGACCACAATCTGGTGCTCCTACTGAACCTGTTTACAATTCGCTCCTCCATCTCCTTAGTTAAATTGCAGCCTTTCGACCAATGTCTAACCTCAGTAGCATCTTCAGTGAATCACTAGTAGCATAATACCACAACTGGTTGAACAATTCTACCCGGGTGATCTGTGATCAGATCACCTGCTGTCTTAAAACTCAACCATGATTCACAGACAGTCGTCTAGCACTCAGCAGATGAACTGACAGGAGGCCATGCAGCGATCATTAATCGAGAAAATTTCCTACACCACCCATAATCTACTGGCAGATAGGTCTGCCCAGCACCTGCTCATCACTCCAGCAACTAATTCAGAATAGAAGCATGTAGGTTCTGCTTCAGCAGTTCATATACAACAGCAGCCTCCCTCACAAAACACCAGCCCATGGTTGTGTGAACTGGTTTCCCATCCAGTCATTCAGCCCCCGAGGTTCACCCTGATCAACAATCATTCAAGCCTACCTAAATCACACTTTGGGGTGACAATCAAAGCCTAATGTGATTCGAAAATAGGCTTTACACACCCCTTTCATCCCCTGGGGCTTTACACCCACAATCACCTTGAATTTCCAGAATTGCAACCCATCCCATGAATCAAAAGCAATCTTTTCCTTAACACATGAAGTACAGAAGACATACCTAGCACCTACTTGCATGCCATCCAATGATTCCTCGTGTATTAGGGCTTATGTAATACCAACTGTAGAATCCCCTCTAGGATCTAACCCTAAACACATGTCAAAACAGCAATCAGCAAAACAAGAAGACAATCAGTAGGCGACTTGAGCCAACCCCCGAGCACATGGGCTAGAGATCAGACTGCCACAAGCTCGTGCAGACTCCCACGAGCTCGTGCATATAGCTTTGGTGCCCCATACCACTAGAACCTGTTCCCAAGGAACCTTTGGCATAGCATCCCATGTAGATGGCAAGAGCCTTGGCTCTTGATCCAGACCAAACCATGCAGTGGTGTGTGCACACTGAATGCCTTCAGCCTTGGCCAGTCTTATATAGCTTATTTAATGAGCATCCCTGGCTAAACATAGCCAACTGGCCCTTTGCATTGCCCGAGTTAGCCCACTTCTCTTCATTACTCAGGTCTCCCCGGTCCTCTAACCCTACTAGATCAAGTCCACTAATCCAAGGATTACTATCTAGGTACATAACACTGCCTACTCAGACCTTGAGAGCTCTTAAATCAGCACCACAGACTTTGTAGATTTCTGGGGCCTTCAAATGAGCTTCAAGGCAAAGGCTTGCGGGCAGAATTGACAGCAATCATTTCAGCCTCAATGTGTGTCAAGGTGCATTTACTACTGAACTGCTTGAGGATGACAGTACCATTGTCCCTCGTAAGGTGGATAAGAGTGGGAGAAGAGTGGTAGGGCACAAGGAATACCAGACATCTGCAACTTAAACATCCATCGTCACAATAGACACACATATGAAGAGTCGTATCCATTCACATGGGTTGTATTCCATTCACATGGGGTATACAACCCCTTGATAAATATACAGGATTTCACTAAACAACCCTTCACAGTTTAGCCTCTTCTTCTTTTCTTTGGCAGTACAAATATCTTTCATTACAGTGATGCACTTACATTTTTTATTGTGTGTGAAAAGCACCATAACCACATAACATAACGTCTGATGCCTTACTTGAACAGGTGAAGAAGGTATCATATTAAAAGTGCAAGTGCTTTGGCATAAACGTCGGTCCACTTTCACAGAAGAGAATGATGCCTCATAACTGGCTTGTTCTCTAAAACTGCTTATTTCACCCCTGTAGCTTGAGACCTGCTCAAATTTAACGACAACAAGTTATGTGATGAGCTGCCTTAAGACACGAGAATGTTCAATCCTTGAGGTCGAGTTCCTCCAGTCAAACTTGTAGTTATCTTCTCCTTGTTAAAACTACATGGAGTTTACGAGAGAAGTGCTTAATGCCAAGGAACTTACAGTATCAAGATCAACACAAGCTGTCAAGACCTCCACTTCTTTCAAGGAGAATTGAGATCCTTTAGCAACAATATCACCATTTATTGCAATACATGCGCAACCATCTGCGGACATGCCAGATTTTTTGCTTGCAGTTAGCAGCACAGTAGTGGAATTGTGGTTTAACGTTTTATAACGATCCCTCGATTATTTTTCTCAAGCTGAAAGTGGCATTCTCTTGTACAAAATGAAGCCAATAGGAATGTAATTTGAAGAACAAGATTCGATTATAGGTTAAAATGTTGTGCATGTGATACAAGACCTTAAATGAACCGAATCTTGAGACCAAAATACAGACTTTCAAACGCCGTTACGATACATTACCAAAATATAGCCGGCCACCGTCACAGCCCCTTTGATTGGAATAAACGTAAACACCGCCTGCCTTCTTCGTAGCGCACTGGATCAGGTGAAGTCGTTCATCCCATTTTTTCAGCTGATGATGACTCCCACTGCCGTTCGCAATAATTTCGACGCCATTTAGCGCCAAAGCAATATGAGGCGACGCAAGTGTAAACAGCTCCTCGCAAGACTCAGTAGCGAACGTTCTGGAGGAGCCTCAGAAATTACCACAAAGTAAAGATCAGATGATATTTCCTGGCGCTGTCTACATGCGTAAGTTAAAAAGAGCATTTTTTTGCTACGTCTAAAGCCTTCAATACTTACGTGTCAGAAAATGCCAAGTATCCATGACCAAAAGGCACCGTTTCTTGTGATACTGCATCTCTAATGATGTCTGGAAGCCGAAAATCTACCAGCTGACCAGAGTGTTTCCACGAAGTAAACCAGCGCAGTTCTCTGTAATTGCCATCGTTGGCAACGTCGAGTTTGGGACGTATAAGAAGCACCCGACCGTCACAACAATACACCCTGCAGTTGAATCGAACTCCCGCCCGTTCCACAGGCATGCCTATATCGCACACAATATCGGTGGTCAAACCCGATACCAGAATTTCCCTCAGGCACTCCCACCTGCAAAAACACGCAGGAGCGCTCTCATCTCAGAGCGATCATATAAAGGATCATAAAAACGATCTCTCTCTCTCTCTCTCTCTCTCTCTCTCTCTCTCTCTCTCTCTCTTTCGCTCGCTTTCCATACTTACGAGTGCATTATCGTGTCCGGTTCCAAGAAGTGATCCTCGCATCCATATCCCGTGATTTCCAGCTCTGGACCAACTCTAAGGACGGCGCCTTCTGCCTTAGCCTGCTTGATGGACGCTTTGATCCGCTGTAAGTTGCCGTGGAAATCCAAAGCCCACTGATTTAAGTTGCAGGTTGCCAATGTCAGGAGCCTCATGATTTCCTGAGCAGAGTCGCTCTGCGGAAAGAAAAATTGCGACGAAGGAGAAGAACGGAATCGGTACTATCAAACATCCGGCACTCGAACTGCTGTAACAATAGCTATCTTGTTATGCATCCTTTTCAATTCAGAGGGTGACGCTAACGTGCTTTTTGTTAAAGTTAAATTATAGCTTTCCATCTCTTTGGATTTTAACTTAAAATTTTGAAAAAATGCCCGCTTGAATTATTATTGAAACTTTGCGGCTTTAAATTAAACGCACATGATTTCAAACGTTTTATACCCTTATACAGGGAGGGCTTGTCATGCGCTCCTAGTTGAACTCATTCATTGAGTATTGATGTGACTCGAGACATAAGGAGACTAGAATGGCAAAGAATGTGCATGCCCTTCACAATTCACAAGAAGGGCATGCACTCGTGGTCAGTGTCACTCTGACCAAGTTATCATATTTGATGAATTATATGACCAAGTTATCATCTTTGATGAGCTGATTCACACATTTCTTTCAGTGATATCAAATAACGTTGTTCTAAACCCAATCTTATCTGTTATAGAGTACATATAGTTTTATTTTGAACGTAATTGTCGCTAATTTGGACATTAATCTGATTTTAGCATTTTTAAAAAGAAGTAGAAGAATTTTAGAGGTCTACAAGATGTGGCATCAAGTCCATTAGACCTGATCTTCCTTGTAAATATCAGGGGGGGTACTTTTATTATCCGTGATGGACAAAGAGTAATACAAAAATAAGGAACGCTTGCACGAGCTAAAGAGTTATCTTTTAGTGATGGTCATTACGACTTTTAAGATATTATGACATGGACTATGATCACTGATGTTGGTGTTGTCGTCTGTCAATTTTGCATTCTTGATAATTGTTTCTTTCAATTCTCTAGTACTCGCACACCAACAAAAACATGCATAAAAAAGGAGAGGAATGGTTAGGTAATATCATAAGTTTATAGGATTATGTTATAAAAATGGTATTATACATATTTAATTATCATGAATAGAAAGCATCTACTAGTTTCAAAAAACTCCAAAATAATAAAAGTTTAAAATTTAAGAAATTGAGAAAAGCTAAGAAAGATGTAAATTTAAAATAATCCATACATGACATATGGGGAGAGGTGGCACATTTCCTCTCTAGTTATTTATAAGAGATAAGAGAGATGCCCCTCTATCATCATCATTTGTTTTCAATTCTACTTTCATCTCTACTTTCACATTAGCTTCCACTCAGCTCTTTGCTTTACATAGTTTAGATGAGGAAAGTTTACCTTTGATGAGTAGCTCTTGCGCTCCTTTTGAAGATAATGGTCATATTTGAGTGGACACTTGTTATGGCAACAAGAATTAGTAAACTAAATTTAAGAGAAAGTTTTTTGAGATGGAGAAATTAGTCAAAATCTTGTCTACCAAAGCTTCTTATACTTAAGCAAGGATAGGTGACCTTATTTGCGGTTTACGTAGCATGACACTCTTTCAAATAAAAAAGATCGTTCATGATGAGGGGGTTTGGGTATTCAAGAGCAACTTTTCAACTCTCAAACCAAAATCCCAACACTCACCAGGCGTGCCTTCGTTGAGACACGTTTTCATAGCACAGTCCCAGGAAGATCGAGCTAACACACTACTTCATCATCCACCCAGTACAAGGATGGTGGCATTCACAAACAAAGAATCATCCAAAAACTAATATGAATTTGCATATCTGTTAGCTTGAGAGCAAATAGAATAGAGGTTAGAGCACCTATTTTCATCCTTTTTTCCAATAATCTGGATACTAAATTCGGAGCAACTGTGGCTATCTGATCCATTAACAAAGCTCAAGAAGCTTTCTACACTTAGAAAGCGGATTCAATCTCATATGTTGCACTCATAGCAAGGAATTTGAGCCCCTTCTGCTCTAGAAGTATTCTTATGATCTATACTTGGATTTTCATGATTTGATGCTAGAGGAGGTGATGGGGAGAGGCTTGAGAGACGTCCAAAAGCTGCAAGAAATTTTTGTCTACTATCTACCATGAAATTTCCTTAGACAAGAATGACAAGTAGTCAAATAATTCCAAAAGAAGTGAGATTTCTCCTCAAGGGCTCATCTCGTGACCACTCGTCCAATTGTGAGCTTGAAGGAGAAGCCTTGCTCTCCTACGGCTCAAGATAGATCCATGTGAGGTCTCTTTGTCATATATGCACATATGGACCCCGCCGTGGAGGTCTTATGCCAAGTAGTTCTAAAACTTTTGAAGGAGCTAGTGAGAGAGCTAGGAGGTACTTGAGGAGAGTGGAGAAAGACTCCTAGCAGACCAAACCCAGTACAAGAAGCACTACATGCAAAGGAAGTTCATGAAGTCCTCAGGGAAATCACAAAGTGAGCCCATTGGAGCAGTAGCTAGAGCAAGTAACTTCATCGACTCTCTCATTGACTTGGATCAACATGATCCCTAGTGGTCAATCCGGACTCCTAACAAGAAGAAGTGCAAAGCAGAGAGTAGGTGAAAGAGGAAGGTACAAAGGACGAAGGCTCCTCAGGGACTCATCAATGTCAGAGTGGGACTCCCTTTTCTCCCAACTCGACATCTGCTAGTCAAGTTGCTATCTCATCCGTTATGCATAGCTCTGGGTTCCTAGCAAATATTACTTCCATATCTATCCCATTCGGGGGTAGTTTTGCTCCAGCCATGCCTTTACCTGTGTGAAGGTTTCATCTCCCTTTCCATCTACACCTATGCTACCTTTTCCACCACCTCCTTGCTTCCTACTACCTACTCATCCAACATGACTTCAACTCTGTCTCTCTCTTTCCCAACTACTTTCCCATCCTCTTTTACCCCCACATCTTCTATGTTCTCACCCTTTCCCTCTGCAACACTACATATATAGCACCATCTGTGTACACTTCCTCTATGGATACATCAGCAGGTAAGTTCCCCATTGTGGTCCTCCCCAGGAGGTGTTGTCTCATCCTCCGGAGCACCCATACTTATTACGGATCCATCGAGAGGCCCTTCAACTCTTGCCACCTGCTTCAGCCTCTGGGGTGGGGATGGTGGTTCTAAGTCATGTAGAAAGAGCTAGACTCCTTGAGTTAAGTACTCAACAAGGTCCATGTGAAGACTCCACAGTTCAAAGGCCACCTCCCCACAACAAAATGAGACTAAGCCTGATGTTCCAATCGGTATCATTGGGGTTGATCAACAAAGTGACCTCCTTCCTCCAAGGTGGATAGTGGGCCCAGGAATGCATCACCCTTGTCCTCTCCTACTAGTGGATGAGAGAGAGCCCGAAGGGCTTCACAACTATCAAGACCTGTCACTAGCTCTCAAAGCACCTCAACTCCAAGTGAGCAATAGATCTATGCCTTCAAGGTACTGGGAGTTGCACAACACTGCATTTGATTGTTTTAAAATTTTCTCCTCTAGAATACTTTTCGTAATTGTAATTGACAGTAAACCTTTCATTTGTTTTATTGGAGGGGCATTAGGATCAAAATTTTCTTTCTAAGGCTCAAGAATTTTCCTATAACAAGCACAAACAAAAGAGTTTTTTTAAGCTCAATTGCTATTATCATCCAATAATCATTGTCTTGTGTTGCATTCAAAATTGCAAACACAAAAGAAGACTTACCTTGCTTCCTGAACTATGCGCTTGCATCCTCTGCTGCCAGCTTTCAAATTCACTAGGTTATACATTTTTCTATTTCTCAGTCTATCTCCTAAAGGTTTGGCTTTTCTTCTGGCTTTCCTCAACATCTTCTTTGTCATCTTGTGTTCTTTAGTTTCTTTTTGTAGCTGCTCTTTAAATTTAGAGCTTTCTAATACCTGTTGCAATTTCATTCCCATCTCTTGTTGGTAAAAACCTTTGTACATTTCCATGGCCACAAATTGAGCTTTGACATATACAAGTAGGGCCTTATGCCATCACCCACAAACTTCAGTAGCATTGTTAGATTGGAAAATGGAGGAGTAAGTTATTGATTGGGCATTTTGGGTAAAATCGATATGTTGTAAGCCTTCTATCCTCATGTTCTCTCTTTTCATTGCACCTACTTGTGGACCCTTCTATCATTTTTGCATAGGTGCATACTCTTCTTTTAAATCAATATGGAGGTGGTAAAGTCTCTTCTTGCTGAATTGTTCTTCAGTGGCATGGTCATATGTTGCCATTTTTTTGAGCAACATTGTCCCATTGCTTCACACCCTTGTCAACTTTTATAAAACACAGTGTTAGCAATGGTCTTACTATGATAAATCCATGTTAATCTTTCGTGGGGATGGTTAAATTTTATTTAAAAAAAGATTCTAAAAGGTTAGTTATGAGTTTCTGACCACAGAATCTTGTGGCCTACATAAGTCAACAACGATAAGTCCATATTTACCACAATAAGTCCATGTTTATCTTTCATGCGAAGGTTTAAAATTTTGAAAAAAAAAAAAATCTTAATCGCTAATTATGGGATTCTAACACGAAAATCTATTGCTAGCATGAGTGAGGACAACACCAAATCCACTTTAAAGAGAGAATAAGATAAGAGATTTAATGCCAATTCATTTTTGTAGATTTTGGAGCAAAGAAAATGGAGAAAACAACAAATTTCTTATATGGCCCCAAAATGAGTTCCCTTTTTTTCTAATGTTAGATATGGTTTGCATAGTCAGGATGCATTATACCACGTTCTTTCACCACCCGTCATGCACAATGCTACCTTAAGGCTTGTACAAATTATTTCACCCATTAGATAGGGTTTCAATGATGGTTGCGAACAAATTATACCATGTTTTTCACCATCACAAGGGACAAATGCATGCTTCAAGGTGGAGTATTTGAATGTACGACTTTTTGATGGGAACCATAATTCTTAGGCACCTCAACCCCATCCACCTTAAGGAACATTCAAATTATCATGCCCATCTTATTTGAACATGTGAGTCTCCGATGGACATAACACACCTCAATAGAGCCCAAAATAAAGGCTAATCCAAATTATTATTCCCATGGGATATAGTTTTCATGGTTGGCAATACATTATACCATGTCTTTCACCACCTGTCATGCAAAACACTAAAAAAACACGCTTTGGGGTTCCGTATTTAAACATGCATGTCTTTGATGGGTATGATACTTTGCATGGATTCTCCATGTCAACTTCCTTAAGGCATGTGCAAAGTATCATGCCAATCGGATATGGTTTGGATGGTCGAAGATGCATTATACCATGCTTTTTCACCACCCATCATGCACAAGGTGGCTTATTCAAATGTGCACATCTTTGATGGTATGATACTTTACACACACATAAAATATGTACAAATTAAGGTGTGTGCAAAGTATTGTTCCCATCAAATATGATTTGCATGTTTAGGGACACATTATACCATGTTTTTCACCATTCATCGTGCACAAGGGTTACAAAACATGCATCAAGGTGCCTTGTTCATACATGCAAGTCTCCAATGGGAACCATACCTCGCACATAACTTACTTGCATCCATCTTAAGACCCATTCAAAATATCATGCGCATCAAATAAAATTTGCATGATCGAGGACACATTAAACCATGTTTTTCTCCACCCGTCATGCACATCACATTAAAAAACATGATTCGGGGCACCTCATTAGAGCATACGATTCTCTGATGGACACAATATTTGACACACCACCCGTCATGCATAGTGGTCTAAAAACACACTTCGGGGTGTCTTATTCAAACATGTGAGCCTCTAATGAGCATGATCATTTTGCATGTGCCTCAATATTATCAATTTAAAGTCCTTAAAAATTTATTGTATCCATTGGATATCGTTTTCATGGACAAGGATGCATTATACTATGTTTTAAGGTCTAGAAAATACATTTTGAGGTGCCTTTTTTGAACATGCAATTTTTAATAGGAACTATACTTTGCACATAACTCAACCCATGCACCTTAAGTCCCATGCAAAGTATCATGCCCATAGGATATGGTTTGCACGGTCTAGGATGCAGTATACCATGTTTTTTGCCACTCGTCATGCACAAGGATAAAAAAATATGCATAGGGATGGCTTAATCAAATGTGCGAGCCTATGATGGTCATGATACTTTTCACACAACTCTATGTCATGCACTCTAAGTATCCTGAAATTTATCATGTCCATTAGATGTGGTTTTGATGTTTGCGGTTCACCACGCGTCATGCACAAGGGTTAAAAACACGCTTTAGGATGTCTTATTCGAGTGTGCGAGTATCTGATTGACATGATACTTTGAAAGCACATTAATATCACCCAAAAAAGGCTAATCTAAAATATTGTGTCCATTGTATATGGTTTACATGGTTGGGAACACATTACACTTTGTTTTTCACCACCCCTCATGCATAAGGGGCACAAAACAAACTTCGAGGTGGCTTATTTGAATGTGTGAGTCTCCAATACTTTGTACACACCTCAATTTTACCAACCTTAAGTCTTTCTATTAAAAAATTGCCCATATTATATAGTTTCCAAGGTCAAGGATGCATTAAACCATGAGTTTCACCACTTGTCATGCACAAGGGTTAAAAACAAGCCCTAGGGTGGCTTATTCTTAGTCGATACAAAAAAAGTTGATGTGAACGTAATCCAAGGGGAACTTGATGAGAGCGAAGTGAGCAGGAAAGGTTACACTTCCATTTTCAATGCAGTATCAACAACCTTGAAAGATCAAAGGATGAAATATGTGCTCTTACTGAAGTTTATCGAAGCCTGTGGAAGTGTGGAAGTTAAGAGGCCTACTCAACCAACAAGTAGATGATTATATTGAAGGAGTGTACGAAAGTGACAAGGGGACCACTGTATATAGATCTTTTAACAACATTTTTGTCGATCTTCAACATGTGCAAATGAGAATGGTTGAGTTTTATGATATGACATTTGAAGAGTGCCAAGGGCTTCCGAAATTTGTTATAGAGCTGGATGAATGTGAAATTGTCAAGGAGAAAAAGATTGAACGAGTGACCATGACTCTAATGAACAAAGATCTTGATCCCTCAATTACAACAATAGACTCAAAACACTTCAGTGTGCAATCAGAAAAGCATACCCCAATCATGGAGTACTTTTGCATTTTGCCAAGGTTGTCCCAATAGTGTTGAATAGGCATGCTACTCCATATCAATCACAATAAAACTTACTATATAAAACATTCCACCCATAGAGATGACCTTGTAGCATATCTTTTGGGTCAATTGCCATTAATCTACCATGCATACTCAAAAAAGGTGATGGTTTGAAGAACTTGTCTTCAACCTCCTATCAATTTCTTTCAAAATAATGTTGATTCTAGAACCATCACCATCTACTATCACTCTAGGTATACTCTATTTCTTAACTTTGATGGTGACTACTAGAGTGTTAATGACAAGTATAGTGGCTAAAGAATCTACATCTTTCGATTTCTTTGGATGAATCTTTTATCTATTGGGCAAAGAAATCCCAACAACAATGTTGGGATTTCTTTGCCCAAGAAATCCCAACAACAATATGGTGACTACTAGAGTGTTAATGACAAGTATAGTGGCTAAAGAATCTACATCTTTCGATTTCTTTGGATGAATCTTTTATCTATTGGGCAAAGAAATCCCAACAACATGGAGCTATCCACATTAGCTCAACAAATGTGAGACTGACTTGCATGTTCTTGAACATTTCTCATGCTCGGGCCAGCTCTGTGCTAGACTTTGATGAATCACTTGGTTCTAATACATTTGCCTTAGATTTTGAGTATTCTCCTTGCTCAGTAATGGATTGCGAAATCTATTTAAGCATTTCTAATGCTCGAGCTTTCCCCCTTAAATCCCTTGCAATTTTAGTAGCCAACTCCTTTTGAGTCTTCCAATTAATGTCATGAGTTGAGGAATCTGTGTTTGTATGGTTGCAACTAATCCCTTTGACCTAGTAACCACTTGGGCATTTATTGCATCTGGTATCTTGGCTACCACTACTAAACATTTTGGATCCACTTCCTTTTATTCCATGTTAGTTTTATTCCATGTTCAGTCCAAATTGGAAAATCAGAATGTAGAGGATTTTCTCCACAACAAAAACACTTAATCTTGGATGGATCTATTTCTCCTTTTACCATTCTTACATTTGTCCTTCTACTTGGGACATGGTGGCTTACCATTCGACGGCCACGAGCATCAATCCAAACTTGGTGATTTTTACCATTGAACCAATAGTTTGAGTCATCATGCCCAAACTTGGTATAGGTATTGCAATACTTAGTTTTGCATTCTTCTTCTAAGTGTCCAGCCCCAGATTACTTATTACACCATTTCTCATTGTTGCCTGCTTTCCCTCAAATGCCCAATTCTTTCAAGGCCTTCTTTAGCTTGGTTTTGAGCTTATCTTTCTTTGCTAGCGTCTCCTCAATGTCGCTATCATCATGTTTCTTCTTTGCCTTGATCTTTAAGCCTTCACTCTTCTCTAGAAGGCTCTAGAACAACAGCTCAGCCTATCAACTCTTCATAAGTCTTAATCGAATTGACTATCTTTGGCTTGCGCAAATCTACCTAAGCGTGGCCTGTGATCAGCCAGGCTTGCATAGACTTATCATGCTCAATTGATTGATAAGAGCTTGCATCCTAAGTAAAAAGTCTTGGATGGACTTGCTTTTATTTTGCTTCACCTCACTTAGCATTGTTCTTCTTTGTTGATCTCTTGTCTAAACATTTGCAAGAAGGCTTTAGTCATTGTATACCAATCAAGAAAATATCCACCAATTGGAAATTGGCCAAACCATCTCTGAGCATGTTTTATTAAGGTACACAAGAAATAGTCCATGTATTCTTGAGCTGTTGTGGCACCGTTATTGTGGTAAACTCGTAAGAAATATTGCAAATGACTATATATATGGGCCTTCATCCATTAGTGCCCTTGAAGTTTTGAAATTTTACCTTAATGTTGGTGCTAGACTTAGATTTCTCCACTCATTCTAGAGGTGGTTCCATCCTCCATAGCTAGGGTGATCCCCTTGGTCACACTGAGCTCCCAATCATGTCATCGTACTCCTCTAGCTTTGCATAGTCTAAGAGCGTCTCACACAATATTTCCTCCCCCTTTGCACACTGTGAGAGCTTCTCACACAATCTTTCCTCCCTAGTCTTGAAATCGTGACATGTAAGAGCTCCTTACACAATCATCTAGACTCCCCTAATCTTGAAATCATGACATATGAGATCTCCTCATAACACAATCTTCAAAAGCTTAATTTTGATTTTCTCTCTAAAATGTGAAGGATGGATACATTATCTGTCAAAGTTAGCAGATTAACATCAGTGATAACAACATGATTAAAAACATGCTAGGCATTCCTAGAGGCAATTTGCAATCATAATTCTTGGAGAAGTTGTGGAAGAAAAAGGATATTTAGCCTTATACCTCAATGCTCAAATTGGTGTAGATGGTGGAGTCAAGGTTTTAAGCTTACCAATAGATGTTTAGGATAGATGTTTAGGATGTGTTGAAACAGACAAGGCAGTTCAAATAAATTTTTTGAGAAATATGATAAGAAGATGATTTTTCTACATATGAAAGCCAGCACTAATGCATCAAAGATAGCGCTATGTGAGAGAATGCTTAGGGAGGGTGCAATGTTGAGGATGGTGTAAATTGCACTATACCTTAAGGGCATTAGGGGCAAACCCTAACCCTAATTGTAAGGGGTTCTCATGTATATATTCATGTTTATGTTCAATACAACATAGTGTATAGGTAGCTATATCGTGTGCACTCCTCTCTCTCTCTCTCTCTCTCTCTCTCTCTCTCTCTCTCTCTCTCTCTCCCACTTGATCGTGGTATTAGAGCAACAGGTGCTCCCAAGCTCTTGCATCTCATCAAGGCACCAAGCCCTCCTTGTGCGAGGCATTCTCCAATCTCTGTGAGAGATTTTTCTATTAGAGAGAGTGAAAGACCTTGTTCCATCAAGGAGTAATCCCTCCCTTTGAGGCATCTTCATTACTTTCCTAGCTTAGCTTGTAGAGCTATTTCCCCTCTCCATTTCAAATTAAAAAGCTTATAATTTTGCTTCATGGAGTTTTAGGTATGCTAATTTTAGCTTTTCACTTTTGAATCCTTGTTTTCATTGAGGTTTGAGGGATATTTTGTAAGGAGAGTTCAATTGAGGGAGGAAGTATCATTGGAGGGCTTAGTAGAGTAGATTAGACTCTCTATGAGAGCCTATCCAAAGGAGTTGTGGACTGCTTCAACAAAGATCTACAACAAAAGGCAGCAAAACTCGGGCTCTAAGGCCTTGACTTCAACAACACTGATTGAGAGAAGGTTTCTTCAAAGAAGTCGGGCTGCCTCTATAGGCAATCGGGGGAGTACAAGCATTAATAAACTAACAACAAGCTCCTAACTTGTCCTATGACCCTTATCCACAATGCTAAAGCCATAGCCTTCTACAGAGGTGACTTCAACCTATCCACATCTATAGCTACCATTGAGCTCTAGCAGCACGACTTCAATGTCCATGACCTAGCTAGCCTTGGCTGAATCTACAACTCCAATGATTGAATGAAGTTGGGCGGCTCCTCAGAGACTATAACACACAACGAGTAGGTTGTCTAACTCATTCAATGCCTCCTTCAGCAAACATAGACTAATAGAGGCAACTCCAGCCACAAGGCAATGCTCGCAACTTACAACTCTACTATGACTTGGGGACTAGGAGACTAGCTACACACAACCAGACTGGCTAGAGATATTGTTCTATTCTAGCCATCAGCAATAATATAAGGAGAGCAACTGACATCCCAATGGCTCTACACAGTGCCACAACCATCAACAGCGAGTGCTGGTGCTGACAAACAACAACGTCCATCAAAGGTGACCTATGACACAAACGAGCTACACAAAAGCCAGCCTCAACAAGTTTCATCGCAAATGACGAGATTCTACAATAAACTCCATATATGGTACCACAGCTATGCTCACAAATGAGTAGCAGACTCTTCAATGACTCCTTCAAGTCTCCGAGTGACTCCTAACAAACCCGTCAGCTCGCTAGATGATCATCAATGCCTCAATGAGGCAAACCATCTCCAAATGCCCACATGCCTATGCCCCATCGCCTATGCCAAGCTCACAGCCTTCTACACCTACAGAAGAGCATGCACATGCAAGCTTAGCAACACTCCAAGTAGACAAGCCTCAATGCCATTGACCCAACATCAATGATAAAAACTATAGTGAGGCAACATCGTGCAATATAGCACATGCTCTCAATGACCAAAAGCTTCTCCATAGCAATGTATAATGCAACCCGCCAACAACACACTCTGAGTTGTGCAGCGGCCCTCTATTAATGTAATCTTGATAGATTTTGGTGGAATCTAAAGATTCTGCCAATACACATGGCAGAGCTTCTAGCCAACCATAGGCTTATCCTAATCCAAACACATGCTTGGTCATCTATGTGACATATGGCACATTATCCACAAAAGCACATCATCACATCTTGTTGATTAGCATGTGGTAGCCTTATCTAGACACCATGTCATCAGTGGCTCTCTTTGTCACATTAGCAAGAAGGTGTAGTTGACACATCAACATAATCTACCATGTCATCAAGTAGGGACTTAGTGCCACATCATTAATTGTTCATCTTGACATTTCATTAAGAGTGCCACATTAGATGACATGTGTTAACTAGACACTTCAACAAGACACCTCCACATATGCCACCTCAGCAGCACACCCATTCAACCTGCCACATAAGCATGCCATGTCATCATGTCATGTTGCACAGCCCCCTACTAGGCACACTTGCCTCTTCACATCCATGTGCCACCTTAGCACAAAGTGCCACATAAGCACACTCTTGTCATCAACATGTGACCCATAGTGCCACATCATTGCATCCACATCATCATTTTGATCACCCTCTAGGGATCAAAGTTTGGCCATTCTTCTGGGAGCCATAACTTTTGATCCAGGTGGAATTTGGAGGTGATCCAAAAAGCAAAAATGATTGGTATATCATGCTCTAAGTAGTGACCACCTCAAACCTACAATATAACTTAATATAACTTAATAATAGGTCAAAAACATCCAATCATCATCATCAAAACCACCTCCTAATCCATTGCAGCCATCTAGCACATAAAATGAACAAACTAAAATTCATTTTGTTGCATTTAATGTGTCGATGTGTAGTCTAGCCATAGACTAGCATAGCTGGAATGAGCACTATTTGCAGTTGAGGTGCAAGAGATTATGACAGAGCAATGAGTAGTAAGTAGTAGTGTGGAACACCAAATGCAATGATGTTTTGAAGGAGATTTTTTATAGTCAGGAGACTAGAGTTGTAACAAGAAGAGGCAGAGAGAACATGAGATCAGGGTGTCAAGTTCTCTCCCTCTCACCTGAGCTTGCTAGGTTAGGAAGCCTATTGAGTTCATTGCAAGCCGAGGCAGCTTGGTTGTAATAAAAAGATCAATATAAGTTGATTCTCTTTGTTTATAGACTCTTGTTCTTTATGGTGTATTGCACTCAATTACTTTCTCAAGTGTGTGTATGCAACTTGGAATTCTCCCATCATCATATGGTTTTCTTGTAAACAACTAACCCCAAACTTTGAGTGTTGATGTTGTCATCTGTTCTATCGCTTGAGCACATCGAACTTAATATTACAAGAGTGAGAATCTTCACAAACTGCTGCACAAGGTCAAGTTAGCACCGAGCACCTTAGGTCAGCCACGAGTGAGAACCAAAGAGTCAACATTTTGGCAATCCTGCTAGGGAAGGGTTAATTGAATTGTGAGTTGATGAGTTGTTAGTTTAGGATATTTGAGGGAGATTTAGAGAACCAAGTTAGTAAGCTTTGAGTTGAGAGGACAGAGGTTCATGTTGAATAGTACAAAGTGAAACAATTACTAGGAAGTGCGGGCTACTATAAGAAATTTCTCCAAGTAACTCCAAATAAGTGGCATAGTCTAATGGTATGCTTGAAGACTAGTGTGTGGGATACACAAAGTATTCACATAGATACTTGAATACTTTCTACCTTATTTAATGGCTAACACACATTTGGAAAGAAGACAAAGATATACAGCCAGGCGCAAAGAATTTTTAAGCCAAAGGGATTGGTTACATCCTACCATGAGAATTGGAGTGGTCACAAAAGCGGAGTTCAATGCCTAAAGGAGACCAAAAGAAGCAACAACTACTAAACATGAGTGAAGAGTGTGAGGATAGAGACTCGGCCACGCCACCCTAGGGGTGCAAGTTGATTACTATGTAGAGTCAGAAGGACAAAACACTGTCCTTGTGTGGAGGCATCCTAGAAGATTGATAGATGATGACCCATCATGGCAAGTCAAGTTTGAGCATTCATCTAGTGGAAAGCTTGGATTTTAAGCAGGTGGCCATTTCCTCTCAATGTGAAGACCAACTTAGAGAATGAAGAGAATGACTTTGATAGTACTCGACTATTATCCCAAAGGAATTACATCAAGAGAGATATGAAGGAAGAAGGATAGCTACTACAACAGATATCCAAAGAATCAATAGATAGGAAGAGTGGCATGCTTATAATGGAGAGAGATGACACCAAATACGTGAAGTGAATGTGGAGCAGCTAAGGGAATTTACCCAAGATGTTAAGTCACAACTAATGGAATTACAAATACTACTAGTGGGTCAGATTGATATTTTTCAAGTGGTTGTAGATATCAAACAGAAGCTAGAAGCCAAGTAGATTGCTAAGCAAAAGATCTCTTTCTTAGTAACTTCAATGAAGACATTGAAGGCAAACGAGTGTTAGCTGAAATGCTGGTGAGTATTAACAAGACTTGCTACTGAGTAGTTAGTACCCGAGCCAACACAAGAACTCAATCTGGGAATAGAAGATAACCCTACAATGGTAGTGGTAAGTGCAAATGTTTCTTCCAATCAATTAAGGGTTACAAAAGATTTATTTGTTAGGTATAAGGATGTTTTTGCTAGGAATTACACTAATTATGAGGAGTTTCGGTCAATTGGTCATTGATCTACCTTATGTACTCATAAAGGTGATGGTTTGTAGGACTTAAACTTCAACCTCTTACAGGACATGAGATATACTCATTTATGGATGGTTACAGTGGGTATAATCAAATCATTGTAGCTCCAGAAGATCAATCCAAAACTGCCTTTATTAGGGAGTGGGGTGCTTATGCAACCCAAGTATTGCACTTTGGATTAAGAAATGATCAGTCAACTTTCTATAAGTTTATGATAGAGACTTTTTGAGATTATCTCACTGAGTCTTAGATGATTTTTGTGTTTACTCTTCAGAGAAAGATCATCTCGATTATCCAAGAAAGGTATTTCTAAGATGCATAAAGGCAGGTATTTCACTTAGCCAGGCTAAAAGTGTATTCTGTGTGTGACTAGGAATATTGCTTGGTCATGTCATTTCTGAAGATGGTACATGAACTGAGCTAGGTAAGACTCAAGCCATACAGTAAATGTCTAAGCCTTAAAATCTAACTCAATTGCATTCTTTTGTGGGGTCTATCAGCTTCCATAGATGCTTTATTTGGTCTTCCATGATTTTTAAACGCGAGCAATGGCTACACCTATTTTAAGGCAACCAAGGTGGGATATTGCTTTCAATGTGCATGTAGATGCTTTTGGGTATGCCTTGGGTGTTATTTTGGCTCAAACAGATGATCTACTACATCATCTAGTGTATTATTTTAGTCAGTTATTGATGCCTATTGAGTCTAACTATAGTACTACCAAGCAAGACGCCTTGGGAATGATATTTAGTGTGCAGAAACTAAGGCCTTATTTACTCAAAAACCCTTTTCTATTTTATGTGGATCACTAAGCACTACTTTATCTGATTAATAAGAATGTTATATAAGGGTGACGGATGCTTCTTCTGCAAGATTTTGGAGTAAAAAATTATTTATAAACCCGGGAAAACCCATGTAGGAGCTAATTGTTTATCTAGACTTCCTGCACCCAAGGATACTCAAGGAGTTATTACTAAACTTCTAGATGCTAAACTCTATAGCTGACTATTATGAGCATGAGTATGCCAAGTTTATGGATTATTTGTCTAAGGGTACATTTTTTGATACAATGCCTCGTTGTAGATAACTAGACTTGAAGCTTGGAAATACACTTTAATTGGTGGAAACCTTTATCATCACTGTGCAAATCTACTCGTCCTTGGGAAGCTTTTCAAATATGGGTTTTGTTTGTTGGACCTTTCAAACCTACCAGGTTTACACATAATAAGTACATCAACCTAGCCACCACTAATTATGCTACTAAGTACATAAAAAGTACATCAATCTAGCTACGATCGATTATGCTACTAAGTGGACTAAAGCTAAAGCACTCCAAGATCACTCAACTCAAAACACTACAAAGTTTATTTTGGAAAATATAATTTAGCTATAGATATGGATGCTCTCTACAAGCTATCATCGATCAAGGTTCACATCCCCTTAATGACATTGTGCAATTGCTCAAGATTAAATTAAAAATCATGCATAGAGCTTCCATTACTTATTATCCTCATGGAAATGGCAAAGCTGAGTCCACAAACAAAACTCTTAGCTTATACTCATGAATTCAAATTAATCATCTAAGAGTGAATGGGATACCAAACTTTATTATGCTTTATGGGCACATAGAATTGCATATAAGGTCACTAAAATCTTATTACTTTTTGTTTGGCCTTTGACTTGGAAGATCACTAGAAATCTTATACGGTAACTACACATATTGCCTATTTTTGTATGGCCTTTGGCTTGGAAGCAATAGTTGTTAGCCCAAAGTTAGGCTAATAGTTGCGCATAGTCATCGAGTGTTAGCTTTAGTTGGGAGAAAGGATTGGTGGAGATAGTTGAGCACCCATTTTATAGCAGAGGTGGAGTAGATCATGGTGATATAGCCAATCGATGAATGGAGGTTGGCACACTGAGTGCACACTCTTTTTGAAGGCAGTTTAGGTAGTTATTTTAGTGTAATAGGCAGAGAAGATAATGAGAGAGCAATGTGCCAAGTTCTCTTCCTCTGACTTGAGGGTTGGTGCACCGAGCGCACATTCTTTTGGAAGGTGGTTGATGTAGTTCCTTTATTGTAACAGGTAGAGAAGAGAATGAGGGAGTAGTGTACCAAGTTCTCTTCCTCTTCCTTTGACAAGGTGGTTTAGGTAGTTATTTTATTGTAATAGGAAGAGAAGAGAATGAGAGAGCAGTGTGCCAAAATTCTCTTCCATTGACTTGATTTGCTGGGTGTTCATTGCAAGTCAAGGCAGCTTGGTTGCATCAAGTTAGTTTGATTCAATGGATATCAACGAGTAATTAATTGTCTATTGTGAGCAATTTTGATGTATTGCCTCATTGTCTAAGTTTTATGTTGTTTATAGATTGGAGTTCTCTTGTCAACCTATGATTCTTCCATGTTAGCTAACCCAGCCCTTCGAGAGTTTTTTTTAAATGTTGGCACCTATTCTACACCCAGACACACTTCCCTTAGGATTGCAAGAGCGAGCATATTCACCGAGCACAACACTGGGTTGGGAAGTAAAGCTAGCATTTTTGAGTTAGCAGGGTAAGGGATTGAGAAGCGTCAACATTTTCGCAATCCTGCTTGGAAGGGTCAAGTGAATTTTGAGTTGATAAGCTATCAAGGTAGGAGATTTTGAGAATTGAGTTGGTAAGCTTAGTGTCAATAGGGCACAAAGAGAGAGTTCATCTTAGCCCATGATGAAGTGAAACAGCTGTTGGGAGTCATGGGCTATTATTGGAAATGATGAGTAGCATCAACTAGTAGTGTGCTTGAAGATCGGGATCTGGAATGCAAAAAGTACTCAGATTGCTCTTCCACTAATTTTTTACTTAAGGGTTGACACGTGCTTAGAGAGATGAAGAAGATACCTGCCTAGACGTGAAGAGTATCTGAGCCAGAGGCAATGGCTACATCCAACTATGCAAAGTGGAGCAATCTTGGAACCAGAGTTCAATGCCCAAAGGAGGCTAGCGGAGCAACTATCCAACAAGAGGGACGAGCATCATAAGAGAGACTCAACTGTGGTACCCTAGGGGTGGAAGTTGATATTATGTAGAGCCAGGTTAGAACGGTGGTGTCTGCCTGGCCGAGGCATTCTAGAAGATTGGTGGGTGAAGGTCCATTATGGAAAATGGAATTTGAGCACTCATCTACAAAGAGTTTGGATTTCAAACAGATGGCCATATCCTCATTGGGACAACAAAATGAAGGAGAAGACCAGCTCAAAGAGTGACAAGAATGTCTTAGACGACACTCGGCTATCATTCCAGAAGGAGTGCATCTAGAAAGGTATGAAGCCAAAAGACTAGCTATGGTTGATGGACACGTCATGAGGACATGCGTGCTTCTAATGGAGAGAGGCACCACCAAAGATCCAAGGTGAATGAGGAGTAGTTAAGGTAGTTTGCTCGAGTTCCTCTCACAACACACAGAGATATTACTTGACTGAAAGGTACATGTCTAGCTATAACCTTAGGGCTTGAAGACAATACTAACTGAGGCAGAAGGAATTTACAGTGACCTCACAATCATGAAGGTGGTTATTACCTCACAATCATGAATGCTTGAAGGTAGCGCCAACTAAGGTAGGAGGAATTTACAGTGACCTCACAATTATGAAGGTGGTTATGATTAGTGGAAAGCTAGTGAATCAGTTCTTCCAAGTGGAAGACCTTCTTACTCATGATTTGGAGAGAAAAAGTTCAAGTCCAGCTCCAACATCAAGGTAAAGTTCCAAAATTTCGAAGGCACGAATAATGAAGATCCTTACAGCCACTTGCATAGTTTTTTTGCATGTCTGCCACATCAATGGTGTAATAATAGATGAAGATTATATGGATTATTTTCCATGTACCTTAATTAAAAATTCTCAAAGGTGGTTCAATCAATTTTTGATTGGGTATTTTTCCGATTAATATGCAATGCTAGAAGTTTTCTTGCAAAGGTTCTGATAGGAGATTAATGAGGACAAAGCTGAGTGAACTAAAATAGAACAAAGGAGAATCTGTCCAAGACTTTGTGCATAGGATGAGAGATCTTGTCAATCAACTAAGTACGGTTTCTGATAACAAGTCTATAAGACCTTGGTTAATCATAGGATGTACCCAAGTAGATTTGCGCAAGTCGAAGATAGTCAATTTGACTAGAACCTTTGAGGAACTGTTAAACCAAGTGTCACCTTGGAGAAGAGTGAAGGGTCAAAAAACAAGGTAAAGAAGAAGGATGGTGACATTGATACTAAGGAAACACCAGCAAAGAAAGATAAGTTAAAAATCGAGCTGAAGAAGGCCGTAAAATAATTGGGCATTTGAGGTAAGCCAGATAATAGTGAGAAGTAGTATAATAGGTGTTCTAGAGGTGGACATGTAGAAGAATAATGCAAGAGTAAGTATTGCAGTACCTGCATGAAATTTGGCCATGATGAGTCATATTGTTGGTTTAATGGTAAAAAGCATTAAGCGTCCGCAAACCAAGTGGCAACTGATAATCAAGCATTGAGCGGCTAATCACTGCATCTCGAGCAAAAGGACAAGAGTAAGAATGGTAAAGAGAAAACCGATCCATCTAAAATCAAGTGTTTCTTTTATGGAGAAAATCATTTCAATTCGGATTGCCCAATCTGGGCAGAGCACTTGAAATTCTTGAAGAATAACATATAAAGGAAAGAGGTAGATCCAATATGCTAAGCAATTATAGCCGAGTTGTCAGATACAGTTGATGCTCAAGTAATCACTCGGTCAAAAGGGTTAATGACAATAGCTAAAGACATTGATGTTGAAGTAAAGACCAATTGGAACCAATTGGAAGGCACAAAAGGAGCTAGCAGAGCTAAAATTGCAAAGGAGTTGAAAGGGAAAGCTCCAGCAATAGAAATGCCCAAATAGATTTAGCACTTTGTTACCATGTGGTGAGGAGAATCCTTGAAATCCATGTCTAAAGAAGCAGAATCAGATACTTCATAGGAAACTAGTGCAGAGCTAGCCTGAGCGCGGGAAACATTCAAGAACATACAAGTTAATTTGACTTTTTCCCAGCTAATGCAAATAGTCCATATTGTCGTGACTTCTTTACTCATCAAATAAAAGAGTCATATGAGCAACCAAAGCCTAGTGCAACCCTTAGCCACTATGCCTATGATTGATACTCCAGTGGTGGTTAATGAGGAACTACTAGTAATCACTATCAAGATTAAGAAGCAAACTATACATGATGTAATACTGGATGGAGAATCAGGAGTGAATATAATTTCTTAAGAGAATGCATACAGACTGAAGTCTAAATCATATAAGTCATCGCCATTTCAAGTGCATATAGGTGACATCTATTATACAATTAGTTTCATTGTGATCGCTATGGAACGACACACTTAGCCAATCTTAATGGGAAGAACTTGGCTGAAGAGTGAAAAAGTACTCCATGATTGGGGTACAAAAGAAATGACTATCAAGATAGATGGTCAAGATGTGTGTATATCGACCAACTCTTAGAAAGTTTTGAGTTTTTGTCGATCTAAGAGTTTAGAAGTTAAAGATCCATTTTCGCAAGATCTTGAGTCTCGATTAATGGAGTTGCATATCTTACCTGTTGGTGAGATAGACATTTTTTAAGTAGCCACAGATATCAAGTAGATGTTTAAAGATGAGCAAATTGCTAAATATAAGGATCTCTTTCCAAGCAATTTCACTGAAGACATTGAACTTAGAAAGGGTGATTATGGAAATGCCAGTGGCTATTACCCGACTTGGAACTAAATACTTAATTCCAAAACTCACACAAGAATTGAATCTTGGAACACGAGTTCATGCGACTATGGTAGTAGTGAGTGCCAATATGTCTACCAAGCAATGCGAAATGATACTGACCTATTCCTTAGAAAAAAGATGTGTTTACATGGAGTTACACTGATTTAAAAGGAGTTCTTCCTGAGTTGTGTCAACATAAGATAGGCATAAGATACCTTCAGTGCCAGACGCTAAACAATACAAAAAGGGTACCAAACTATGCCAAGCAAGTTAGAGCGAGTTGGATCAACTTTTACGTGTTGGGTTTATATATGCCATTGACCGCTATGATTGGCTCTTTCCTATTGTGGTTGTGCCTAAGAAAATGGCAAACTCTGAGTCTATGTGGACTAAAGGAAATTAAATGATTATACAATTCCTAATCCATTTCCCACACCATTTACAGAGGGAATTTTAGATGAAGTTGTAGAACATGAGATGTACTTATTTATGGATGACTAGAGTGGGTATAATTAGATTACAGTGGCTTCATAGTACCTTTTGGACTAAGAAATGCACCATCAACCTTCCAAAGTTTATAGTTGAAACTTTTTGAGATTACCTCACCGAGTTCATTGCTATTTACTTAGATTATTTATGTGTATATTCCTCAGATATTGATCATTTGGGATACCTAGAGAAGGTCTTCCTGACATGAAGGCAAGCAGGTATCTCTTTAAATCTAGCTACGAGTGTGTTCTATTTTTGAGTTGGTATTCTACTTGATCATGTTATTTCTAAGAATGGTATCAAAACCAAGCCAGGTAAAATTAAAGCCATAAGGCAGATGTCTGAGCCTCAAAATTTGACTTAGGTACGCTCCTTTGTTAGGTTAAATAGTTTCCACCACAAATTCATCAAGGACTTTGCCCCAAGATTGTGGTGACTTTGTATGAATTGACCAAAAAGGATGTGAAGTTTGAGTGGAATACCGAGCTGACTGTTGTTTTCAATGATTTGAAAAACCAAGCAATGTCTACTCTAATGCTTAAACAACCAAAGTGGGATGTTATCTTTCATGTACATGTGGATGCTTTTGGTTATGCTGAGGTTATGCTTTGGGTATTATTATGGCTCATCCGGATATATGGTTGGTTGTACTATCCAATATATTATTCTAGTTGATTACTAACACCTACCGCGTTGAATTATAGCACCATTGAGCGAGAAGCTTTTGGGAATGGTATCGAGTGTCAAAAAATTAAGGCACTATTTAGTTACCACTTTGTGTTTTATGTGGATCATCGAGCCTTGTTTTATCTTATTAATAATACTATTATTCAAGGACACTTATTAGTTGGATCCTTTTGTTGCACGAGTTCAACCTCAAAATTATTAATAAGCCATGTGGGAGCTAAATGTTTATCCAGGTTACTAGCACCCGAGAAAATAAGGGGAATTGATATGGAATTGCTAGATGTTGAATTGTTTGCAATTGATTATTGTGAAAATGAATATGCCAAGTTAGTGGATTACTTGTCGAAAGGAACATTTCTTGAAACTATGCCTTGAGACAAACACATGCAGTTAGCTTTAAAGGCTTGGAAATACACTTTGATTGGTGGACAGCTCTATCATCAGTGTGTAGATGGGATTTTGTGCCATTGGGTGTTACCACATGAATGAGCTATCATATTACAAGAGGCTCACCCGGGTCCATAAGGAGGACATTCCAAGGGGATTTAAACTATATTAGAAAAGTGCTGCAAGCGGGATTATGGTGGAAAACCTTATTTAAAGATGCTCAAGCCAAGTGTATGCAACGTGATGTTTGTTAGCACATTGGACAATTATTGTCTAATCAGTTTACGCCTTTGCAACCAACCAAGCCATGGGAAGCCTTTCAGTGCTAGGGTTTGAATTTTGTTGGTCCTTTTAAACCATCCAGATTCACTCAAAATAAGTATATCATTGTTGCTATTAATTATGCTACTAAGTGGAAAGGAGCTAAGGCACTCCGAGACAACTCAGCTCAGAGTACAGCTAAGTTGATTTATCAAAATATCATATGCTGGTATGAATGCCTTTTGTAGCTTGTCAGTGATCAAGGGACACATTTCCTTGATAATGTGATGCAGTTACTCAAAAGGGAAACCAAAATCATGCATACAGTCTCCACTACTTACTATGCTCGTGCTAATAGTGAAGTTGAGTCAACTAACAAGACATTGAAATTCATTCTCACTAAAATAGTACAGTCTACTAAGGGTGAATGGGACACCAAGCTACATTCTACTTTGTGGGCTTATCACACTGCTTATAAGGTCGCTACAAATCTTACACCCTTTCGTATGGCCTTCAGCTTAGAGGCGGTTGTTCTCATAGAATTTGTTGTCTTGATTCCTTGCATTGGTATCAAGCATCATTTAGGTAAAGTAGAGGCAATCAAGGGGTGATTGCATTAACTAAGCCACTTGGATGAGTTATGCCTCTGAGCTACCTAGTCAGGCTTTGCTTCCATTGTATAACTCAGAAAACACATTACCTTCCAAATCTACAAGTTCCACTATCTCATTGTCAAAAACTTCCACTAGGCGGTAGAGTCCATTCCAACCCTACTTAAAATTGGTTTTGATAGACCCCAACTTAGCACTATAGAGTAACAAAAGCATACCAAGAAGTGAGTTCTTTAGACAAACAACACTTGATTGATAATGCCTTGGTAAATTTTTCATAAGGCAACATGCCAGCTAGTTGTTTAATTATGGTGGAACAAGTGCATCACGTTCTGCCACATGGCATGATTAATGTTGCAGGCTTATTAATGCAGAATCATCATGCTAAAGAAAGGGAGGCTCATGCAACCATTGATTTGATAGGAACTACAATTGTAGATACAAATTGACTACATTTGGTCAAGAACTCTACTGATCAACCTCATTTGCAACTTCAGTATACTTCACCATTGTCATCTTTATCTTCAACAACCTTCTCTGTTCTTCCCCTTGCTACCGTTTTTACACTTTTGTCAACCTCTTTGATCTCTTTATCTCCCTCATGCCAATCTATTCTAAGTCTACAACCTTTCCCTCAACCATTTTCTTTCTCCATCATCTTTGTTGTGATGGAAAGAGTAGAGCACCAAGCTCATCAAAAGAGAAAAAGTAGCTCTTGTGTGTCTCCCCCACACCCAATAGGATATTTCTCCAATGACGTCCTCACAGGCATCTTGGAAGCCAACTATCTGTTGAAGTTTGCATAGCTGCCATGGAGGGATGCCATCATATAATGCGGATGACCATAGTTTCATCATCCAAAAAATGCACATCAAGATTACCTCCGACTTACTGAAGAAGGCCTTCCGGTTGAAGCAATGGACTACTTCTATAAAGCAAGTGCTACGATGCATACTTTGAAGGAGGAAGCTACTCATCCTCAAAGAGGTATGTGATAGCAGAAGTGAGAGAAGGAGAGAGAGGAGTGCACATGATATAGCTACATGTACACTAAGTTGCATTGAGCATGAACATGAAGATATACATGTAAACCCCTTAGGGTTATGGTTAGGGTTAGGGTTTGCCCCTATGCCCTATAGGTATGGTGTAATTTACACCATCCTAAACACCCCTCTTAAATTGTACTGGGTAAGTAGAGGGTTTGTGTGCAAGACCTTTTTGTGAGATTTGTTTGGTGCATAGCTGAAAAAGAAAACTGAAAAGAAATTAGAGTAGTATGTGCATATGTGAGCATAGTGACTACGTAGCAAAAGCATGTATAATGAGTATAACTTACTAGATCCTATACATAATGTGCATTTCCCCCTCTTTAGTTGTGGGTCATCCTTCACCTTTGGGAACAAAACCCAAAAGATAGGTCGAAGGGAAGAGAAAGGAAATGTGCAAAAAGTAAAGTCAATCAAAGGATGACTACATGAAGAAAGGTGTGTATGCTACATGCTAAACATGTCATGTGTCGGCATGGACTATGTAGCTACTTTGTAAAAGAGGAATCTGGATGTGAGGCTAGTCAATGTAGCTATGGAGATAGAATCCCATAGGTTGTGATATAAAAGGGTGTCACTAGTCTAAAAGAATTGACAGCAATGGCAGAGGTATGCTATAGTAGAGCTATAATCTCTGCCAAATGATGCAGGGTTGAAGAAGACTGCATAGTCAGTGTGGACAAAGTGATTTAGGGGTTGCAAATCTGGGGCCGAAGGTGTAGGTATGATACACTGCTCTATTGATGAAGAGGACCATAGAACTGATAGGGTACGGCAGCCTGTCAAACCTGTATGCTCAACTATCATGAGCTGAAGGTCATCTGATGTGTGCATGGATAAACATCCATCAGCATGGGATGCAGCATCTGTCATAGGCTCATCAAGAAGAAGCTGATAGTATAAAGGCCTAGAAGCTTGAAATATAATTGAAGCTTGAAATATAGGCCTAGAAGCTTGAAATACAATTGAAAAATCATAAGGTGTCCTTGAGGCATATGCGATGCCGAATGCTGATGTCAAGACTGATATGAAGTCCTGGATCCAACCACTTATCTGCATCATGTAAGGATTGTATACTGCAGCCATAAGTGCATGCTAAAACATTGAGTCTCCCCAAGTTGCACTATGCCTAAACCTAATGATGTCCACTGCATTGGGGAAGGACTGCACTGATGCGTAAATGTCCTCACGCTGAGGAATGATCTACTGATCAAAAGAGGTGGTGATCACTAGTAGATCTAAGGGTAGTGCAATGCGACATGATTGAGCAGATGCTAGAATGTCCTGAAGATTAATCTACTGATCTGAACTGCTTGTGGAAACTGTGTCCAAGGATGTGATGAGCTCTGTGTCAGAGGTGAAAGCATCAGTGATAATCGATGTTGGAATGAATTCACTTGAAGAGCTAAATGCACTATGACATGTATCTCTGGATGTGACTTGAGATGTGGGTGACTCATACTGAGGACTTACCTATTGATGAATAACTCCATGATCATAACTAAACTCCTACTTTGTACATGCATTTGATGTGACATAGATGGAGTCGGATCCATGCATGAATGTGATGGTTGTACATCACTAGAATCAGACTGTGCTGATGTAAATGGGATTGCCTCATGCAGAGGGCTTATCGTCAAATGTGCCTCATGCTGAGCGCTTACTGAGACATGTGCCTCATACTGAGGGCTTACCAAAAAATGTACATGATAAGAAAGTGAAGGCTAATCCATGCTAATATCTAAAGCATCTGCATTTTATGTCTCAAGATCAATGAGGCTTGAGTCTACATCATAAATTGGCACATACCCTGTAGCAATGAACAGTCAAAGAAGGATTTCTTTCCACTCACGGATCTCATTTGAAGTCATGATTGGTTTTTCATCAACTATGTCATGTGAAAACCTCCATGCTAGAGGTGGCGGTCTGGTGCTCTATGCAAGAGGCTTACTCATGTACTGGTGAGAGTGTCTACCCATGAGAACACTATAAAAGAGGTGCCACTAAGGGGCTTACACTAAATCGTCAAAACTAAATCATGTGGTGGAGGAACAACTGTGTGCCAAGGATTTAAAGGATTAAGCCTGTAGTGAAATGATGACAACTAGGTGTCAGGAGTAGCTAAGAGGCTATACAAAGATTGATGTATGTGTACAGAGAACCAATGCCAAAAAATAGTTAACAAATGTGACTGTACATGGGTGGCATGTGTGTGCAAGCTGTGTGCAATAATCCTGAATCCAAGAAAGGGATAACTCTACCAAGTGTCACACTATGTGATGAATTGTTGAATGCCAAGAGACTGAGTTAGTTAGAGATGTATGAAAGTATATACCAATGATAGATCCGATGGGATTGATGCCACTGTGAACTAATCAAGTAGGCAATGGCTTACTTGGCTTGGTGGAGTTGGATCTCCTTTAGGGATGTGCTAGTCTACAACTAGACTACATGTCAAAGCATCAAAATGTAGCAAATTTAGTTTTAGTTTGCTCATTTTATGTGTTGGATGGGCTGCACAATGGATCAGGAGGTGGTTGCAAGATGAAGAGCATCTCATAAGAATGAACACAGCAAGACTAAACTAAACATATCTCAAGTTCTAGAAATCAGAATCACTAGCTTTCTATCTCAAATCGAAGACGAAGAAGATCACTACGATGAGAGCTAAGGAAGTGATGAAGGTGCCTCACAGAGAGGGCTTGTGCCTCAACTACAACAAGGGCTTAACTCTCTTTCAACATAAATCCTCTTGCTCTTGGAGGAGGAGGATGCCTTGCAAGGGAGGGCTTAGTGTCTTGATGAGATGCAAGGGCTTGGGAGCACGTGGTGCTCTGATACCATGATAGTGAAAGTGAGAGAAGGAGAGAGAGAGGAGTGCACATGATATAGCTACCTATGCACTAAGTTTTATTGAACATGACATGAAGATATACATATAAACCCCTTAGGATTAGGGTTAGGAATTGCCCCTATGCCCTATAGGTATGGTGCAATTTACACCATCCTTAACAATATCTAATCAACGAGGTTGAGAAAGAGGGCTTGAAGGCCACCTGCAGGTTCCTATCCAAGTTCATCAGATTCAAAAAGAGTATATGGTATGTCTCAAGGCAATTGGTGGCTCGAATCATCACCGTGGTGGAAGACTAGGTGACGGTCAACTGGTTCTCAAGTTTTGAGAAGGCATTTTAGAACCAGCTACTGCGAGTGGTCCATCGAGGCCAAACCCACTACAAGCTTGGATCCCACCTGTGCATGCTCTACCATAGGTTGATGTTGGGGTGGGTACCCTGGCCAAGAGCACTACCCTCAAGCGGAACCGGGCCATTAGCCACTCAGTCGAATGAAGGGATAGGCGAGTAGGAACAAGGACAGGGCAAGCAAGAATAGGAGCACTAAGAGTAAGAATGGGGAGAGTGATAGTAGGAGTAGGATGGACATCATGATGAACATGAACAAGAGCAAGAAAGGTAGTTTACCGAGAGCAGCAGGGAGATAAGAGTCTAGTGGAGAACAATGATGAGGGCACCTTCGAGCCAAAACAATACTAGCAAGAGGGGAACGGCTACTATGAGGGCACCTCCAAAGGATAGAAACAAGATGATCTGGAAGGGAACACCCAATAGAGCACTTCCCAAGATAAAGAGATGGAGGAGGGAGAGGAGACAAATGAACAATAAATACCCAAGTAAGAAGTCCGAGCAAGTGATGTAGAGCCATCACACCAGGCCGGAGCATCAGCAAGGTAGCTCATCATGCACTTCGCTTACTCTACCTCCGCCTCCTTCACCCCTTCAAAGTCTTGTGTCAATCGAGCCATTTTCCCAAAACCGAATTGCCACACAGAAAGTTAGTGGTAGGTACTCCGAGAAAACATGGTCCATGCAGTGTAAGCACTTAACTATTTGGCCACCCAATGGATCCCTCCCCAGGTACTTGAGAACAATCTATTTTTACAAGCTAAGTACTAGGAGGAGGTTACCAGGTTCTTTGAGGAGCAGATTGCCAACCTGCGCGTAGTTGAGGGTGACCTAGCAACTGAATCCAAGTATCTGCAAGAGCAAGGTAGTTCATGATGACCTAGTCCACATCCACATATAGTTGCAGTACATGTACACTAAGTTGAAAATGGATCATAGTAATGTGTAGTGTGAAGTGGCATGTCTAAAGGATATTGTAGGCAAGGAACAAGGAAAATGTTGTTGTTATTACTGGAAGGGATGTCAAATTGCAACATCATTAGAAGTGCTTGTAGACAAAAGTCTCAGAAGATAGGTAGAAGCAGGTACCTCAACATCATGTCTCTTCAGTAAGAAAACACATGCCTAAGGGAGGCGACCACAAACGCGCAAGTGTTGAGGGAGGATAACTCAAGGTTACAAGCCAAGATGGACAAGTATCAGTAGCTCCAGCATAGGTTTGTGATCTAACAAGGTAAGAGAGGAAAATGTTTGAGCCTTCATAGAATTAATGTTGCCCAACAATCCTTGAGAGAGATAAATTATGTCTAATCTAGCTTCTCTTTTGGATTCTTCCATTTGACTATAGCACCAAGTGAAGTCACCCTCTGAATAAGCATCCATCCATTGCCATTGTTCTTTGAGTTCTTTCCAAGCTGTTAACTCAGTCCCTTTGATTATTGTGCCCTTTTCTAGCCATCTATCACATTTCCTTTCTACCATATTGATGTCCCCCATGGTAAATCATTTGCCTTCTCAGCAGCAGCTATGAAATTCTTAGCTCAAAATACTTCTAATTCTTCAAGTGAGATAATTGGAGTCATTATAAATATGTGCACATTGTGACTCACAATAGGCTCCTATCATCACATGCAAAAAAGCTACTATATATTTATTCCAATAGTAGGTTGCTTGATCAAATAACCGGAGAGAACTACAAAGAGGCTATCCCACGATGGACGAATGAAGAAGAGTCATACTCTAGTCAACTAGCAAGAGAACAAGAAGAAGAAGAGGAAGAACATGGTGATGAAGAAGTAAAAATGTAGTTCAAGTAGTTGAGGGAGAAAAAATGGAAGAAAACTTAGATGATGAAATTAGTTCATTGCTTGGCAATGCAGTTTAAAATTTGTAATGATTTTTTTTTGGATGTTAAGATGTAAATTTCTATATTGGAGTGAATTTAAATTTCTATTTTTGAATTGAGAGAATAAGCTCAGTGATATTATACATGATTGGCTCTTTCTACATGATTATGTGCTTGTAGTATAGGATGTCTAATCATTTATTTCATTCTTAAATCATGAGTTATTTCTTACTTATTATGCAGACTTAATTTGAAGAATCACTCCACCTTGTGTACATGGCATCAAATGGCAATATATGTGTAGAAGAAATGAATGTGAAACAAAGGCTTGGACAAGAAGACAAGGAAAATTCAATACGCATATTGCTTATGGTGACACTTAGGGAGATTGGGTTACTAAATCAATCACAAATGGACGAAATAATAAATAGCTTAGCAAACTTGCATCTCTTCAAAGATAATATTATAGCTATAACCCAAAGAGAATTCATAGAAGATTATTTAAAAGAACTTCAAGAAAAGCTTGATTGGAAGAATCAAGTCATTAATTGGATTGAAAGTTTTATAGGATGTAGCATCAACACATATGAGGAATCATCAACGGGCAATAAAGAACTCGATAAATGTTTCTAACTTGTATTTGTGGGGTTCAGCATCATGGAAGAATATGAAATAAAAAACAAAGCAGCTAAGAAAAGATTACTGGACATTGATGCAACACTTGCAAAAGCCAAGATGGCTTATTCTAAGTCTCAAAACAATAAACGATAGCATTGGAGATGAGGAACATAGCCTAAAGCAAAAGTTACATGCATCTTATTCTCACTTTGAGAATTGCCATATAATGGTATTTCTAACAAAAAGGAGATTATAAAGGGAGATAAGCTTGGTGAGGGAGCATATGGGAATGCTTATAAAGTCAAAATCATAGGAAATCCATGGCTTATGGATTTTACTTGGTATGCAGCCTAAACAATTCAAGGGTTAGCCAACAAAACAAGTTAGTGAAGCAAGACGAGAACAATCAATGCAAATTATGCATCCTGTTCTTGTCCATGTGAATGCAGCCACTAGTGTAAGAAATTTTTGGAATATCAAACCATTATTTAATGGAGGAAGCTTACAACAATTCATGCTTAAACTTCCATTTACCAAGGGGAGTTACACCAAATATATCCATAGAAAAGAAATTGAAAAAAGAAAATTTGAAACGTTTCAAGGGAAGCTTCCTGAACTGGAGATTGCATCAAAGGACCTTGAGCAAATTTGCAATTTTGGTAAGGCTTTACCAAGCTGCTTGCATGCCCTTGTATAAGGAATGCACACACTACATGACAAACAATGGATGCATACTGATTTGCATGCAAGCAACATCATCCTTGACTTCACTTCTAGTGGCGACTCTAGATTACGCATCATAGATTGGGGACGGGCACCTGGTGTCACAGAGGATAGAGTGGCACTTGATGTAATGGGAAAGAAGAATGAAAAAGAGAGTGATGAAACTTTCCAAGCTCGAGTTGTAATAGAAGTACAAAGGAGGTGTGTAATGAAGTGGATAGCCTAAGAACTACATAATCCATTGAAAAGTGTATGATGTTCTTAAGCAATGGATGTCTATGCATTAGGTTGGATTTTAACAGTGACGTGTCTCTTTATGAGGATTCTAGATACCTTCTTTAGAAGGTATCTAGACTTCTAGATATCCAACTTATAAAGAAGGTCAAACAATAGATTATAGACAATGTGATGAATGGAGATCCACGTGTTCATTACTCTTATTAACAAGTGGATAGCTTCTTTGCAGGTCTTGGTTTCAAAGGGTTTCTTGCCATGTGTCCTCAACATGAAATGGATCCTGCAATGGTTTTGGGAGCAAATACTTGTAACTAAAATATTTTGTATCATGAAAAACATTCCTTGAGATGTTATCATATGTGATATTATAAATCTTTGGTAAATTTCCATTTTGGTTGGATTGACATGTTGATTGAGTTTTTGAAAGATTATCTTTTTTATAGAAATATTAAAATGATAAGGAAAATAGTATTATGCTTCAATTAGGAATAATAATTTTGTGATCATTTTTCTTACATTTCTAAGCATCATTAATTTTGCCTTGTTCATGTATCTATTCATGTTGATTCTTACAGGGTATTAGTCATGGCAAGTTTGTCTAGCCAAGTAGGAGAAAATCATAGCATACACGATGGTACAAATTCTCTTCTCCTATTGCGTGCTAAAGTGGAAGATGCTTGCTTTGCAACACCTGATATGGACGTGGAAAGTGTTTTTGCAAGGGCAAGTCATTTTTCCAATACAGATGGACTCAAATGGCTAGAAGTTAAACCCCCAAAGATGTCGTCTAGCAACTTTGGACAAAGGGTTGCACTAGGCATGCACATTGGGCTATAAAAGATTGCACACATGCATTGATATGAAAGAATACTACTGAGATTTTTACTTTAGTCCGTGGACGAATTGCTCATTTGGAATGCATTCCAATGTTCTTTGCACAACAATTGTATGCAAAGTTTGAGATGGGAAGGGAGATATACTTCTCTAGTAGGGCTCCTTATAAGAGAAGACGTGTCTCAAAGCCGGCAAGTACATCAAGGGGAGGTGAGTTTGACAAGTCAACTTGAAATCTTTTACATTTTTATGTTCTATTTCATTTCTAAATATTAAATATATGCAACAAGCACAACTCATAATACACCATGCACAGAGCACACATTGGAGGATGAGATATGTAATGCCACAATTGAACAACATAATGATGATGAAGAGTTAAGTTGTGCAAGTATGCAAATACAACAATTACATTTCCTTATATCTTTTGCGCAATGCACTCCATGAAGTGACTAGTGAAGCTGAAAAAAAGGATCGAGTACATCAACAAATAATTGTGCAATTGTATGATGAGATTGCAAATCTTTAAAAACAAAACTTATGCTTGCAAGAGGAAATTCAAAAATTAAAAACAATAGAGTACACATTTTCAATTACAAAGATTGGAAATACAATTAAAAGAGCAAGTACTCATAGCACGATGCTTTATACGAGCTCTCTACGAGCTTTTCAAGTGCTACTGAAGATGCAAGGATTGCATTACAATGCATTGATTATGGGGGTCATGTTTTTGATTTTGATCATGACATGATGGAACTAGAAGTAAGAAGAGCATCAACTCTACTAATTGCACTAGTGATCAATCCATATGGTCCTATATGTCCAATATGCCATGACCCTTTTGATAGTAGCACTGGATGGTACACACTTTCATGTGAGCATAGCTATCATTTAGCATGCTTGGCAAATTCTATAAAGGCAAGAAGCACATGTCTTATGCATTACATGCATATTAAAGGATTTGTATGATGTATCGGGTATATCCGAGACTTATAATTCAGATCCCCAAATTAGAGACATTCGAACAGGCCATCTTGTGGATCACAATTTCATACATGACTTTGTGAGCATGGGTTATATCTCTCCTTGAGATTGCAATAAATAAAATCTATTATTTGACATTATACAACTTTGATATGACAATATTATTGCCTTTATAATGTGATTTTGTAATTGTTTGTAGCAAAATTCATGTCTTGTGGTTATGATTTGCTATAAATTCCATGAGGAGAATTAGTATCCCTCAATAATGATGGTATTTATGTATGGAATTCATTGCAATGTGGAAATCCATGAAAGAAAAAGAAAGCGTCATTTCAAAATATTATTAGACATTGACTCTCTCTCTCTCTCTCTCTCTCTCTCTCGTGTGTTCACATGCATGTGTGCATGCATACACACACACACACACACACACACACACACACACACACAATATTCTCTAATTTATACCAATAGAATTTGAAACCAAATACAAAATAAAGTAGGAAATAAAAATAGAGTTTTCAAAGCCATGTCACAATGTAGCAATATTATTTATATTCTTCTCACATAATGTGAACTCTAAATCAAATTCTATTTGCATGCACACTCAAATCTTGTGAAAATTCAAAAAGGCTGATTATTTATTATATAATTGCATACAAGATATCTAAATTCAATATCATGTCATTGAAATGTGTTTTCAAGTAGGGCCTCTTCCAATTCAAATTGAACTACTTTATAGTATCCCAAAAGGTCCCTTATGGTGGTATCCCAAAAAGTCCCCGGGGGACCCTAAAAAGTCTATTCTAGTATCCAAAATGTCCCTTGTGGGATCTCAAAAGTTTCTTATGAGACCCCAAAAAGTCCCTTGTGATACCCCTAAAAGTCCCCTATGATACCTAAAATATTCCCTTGTGGTACCCTAAAATATCCATTATGGTACTCCAAAAGTCCCTTGTGGTACCCCAAAAGTTATCTTATAGTACCCAGAAAGGCCCATGTGTTAACCTACAAATTACCTCTTGGTACCTATTCAATGTACATGATTGTACCTTTTGAAGTATCTTATAGAGTCAAAGTGCCCCAACATACCATCCAAAGTACATTGTAGAGTATCCCAAAAAGTCCCTTGTGGTACCCCCAAATGTTCCTCATGGTACCTTAATAATTCCTTATGGTATCTTGAAAATTCCCTCACAGTACCTTAGAGACTCCCTTATGGTACACCCAAAAAGTCCCTTGTGGTACCCTGAAAGTTTTCTTATGGTATCCGGAAAAGTCCCCGATGGTAATCTATAAATAACCTCTTGGTACCTCTTCAAGGTACTAGATTGTACCTTTTGATGTACCTTGTAGAATCAAAGTACTCCAACATACAATCTAAAGTACATTGTAGAAATCAAAGTACCCCAAGGTACATTGAGCTAAAAGTATCATATTGTACCTTTGAAGTACCTTATGAAACTCAAAGTACCCCAAGATACTATCCACACTACCCTGGGGTATGGCATTAGTCGGTCAACTGGTCATCCGAATTAAATTCCCAAATTTTATAGAGATTTTGTTTTAAATTTATAGTTTTTAATTCCCAAATTAATTCCCATTGATTTAATTCCCCGTCCAACCCCTGTTTAAAATTCCTTCTTCTCCACACTATCTTGCAAAATATTCTAAAAGCCGTGAACCATTTGAAGAGCTGAACTGCACAATTGTTAACCACAGTGGTTAACATGGCCCCCATCTTGTCTGTGATCCATCCTTGGAACATATCTTGTGGAGAACTTGGGAGCTAATGGCTGCTTGCATGAGGGAGCATCAATCCAGTTGGTGACAAGGAGAGATTTTACAAAACTATGGCCAGGGCTTCCAAAAGTGAGTATCGTGCATGTCCTTGTATGTGCAGATATGGTAGCCATGTAAGTTGTGAATGTGGAGGTACATGTGGCTATCTTGCCTTTTGATGGCCCATGATTCATATAAAAATCTATTTTGGAGTCGAGGTAGAGGTGGCATTCTTTGACCTTTTTCTCCCATTCAAGAATATCCCAAAGTAGAATAATAATAAGCCAAAAAAAAGTACTAATAATAAGTACTAAGATCTGGTACTTTGCCATAAGTCTCATTAAACTGCAGGATCTGATATGTGAGACCAGCAATCATGGTGACTAGGGGTAAATCAAACTAGGAAAATTAAAAAAAAAAGGGTCGCTTGCTTAAAGAGCATGGAATTCAAGCCAAGTCCATCGACGATGCATATGCATATAAGTAGGATGTACCCACTGTCTCTCTCTCTCTCTCTCTCTCTCTCTCTCTTCTAGCTAGTATCTCTTCCACAATGTATAGATGTCCTTTTTTGGAGAAACTTTTGCATTATTGTGCTAAAACAAGTTCAATGTAGAGATGACTTCCTCACTTAGCCTATCTCTACTTTGCTTGTGTTGTATTGATTTAATATTCAAGTTTTCCTATTGAAATAAGGTCATTGTTCTTCTAACATGGTGGTCAAGGTTTGTCTTACGAGTTTTAGGTATGTGCCACTTTCAAACAAATCCTTGAGGTTGCACATGATAAAAGATGGGAAAATCCCATTTCACTACTATTAAGGTCATTACTATCTTGTGACATAAGCTTTTTTTTCCCATATAGAAGATGTATTTGGGAAGTGAGCCATAAGGATGCTACAATTGACACCTATATGTATATACATGGCTCTAAGAGCCATGCTCTATAGGCACCACCATTATCATCATCAAGGAGGATTCTCCAAGTGGTGGTGGTAAAGTATAGTATAGTTTTGTGGATGTTTACTTGGTAATTACTGATGTATTTATACCATTTTGAGGTGCAAAGTATTCATGGGTGATTGTAGATGGTAGGCCTTATACAAGGGTTTGACTCTTTGATAAGCCTTTTGCCATGAGTTCTTTTGGTACTTTCCAATTTGGCATGCTTTCTCAACCAAGCCAGATAAACTAATTCACTTTGTCCTTCCCGAGTCCTTCCCCATGTTTATAGAAATATGTTTGCATCCAGAAAATTTTGACTTCTTGGCAGACAATAGTAAGGAATCCACTCTCCTTACACTCACTCAAATGGTCCAAACCACATTAATAGTGAATCTTCCCATCAAGACACATGTGATAAATACTCTACAAATTTTCATCCCAAATTCATCATCAAAATGCCATCAAAACATTGTTTGCCAGGAAATCATCTTGCTTTGTTCTCCTGTATTTGAGATTTGTGGATGGGCATTATGATTGCTAAGGTCCCTCTCCCAACCTCTAAACCTCTAGATGGGAAAGATCTAAAAATTTTATCCTCCTTCATAGCTCTTCTTCCACTTAAACATGTTGAAGTGAACTCTGATGTTATTGACTGCAAAATTTAGTGCTTATATAATTTGGGTTTTTTAGATCCGTTTATATTCGAACCTTAACTTTTCTTTCATCCTTTCCTCCAAGGATGTTGAGCAATGCAAGAACGAAGAGAAGCAATGGAAAGACTAATTTCACATAGGAGAAAGAAAGACTTGCATTGTATGGGTGGTGGAGGTTGCCTATTCTACCTGCAAAAAATCACATTTGTGTGTTACACATTGATAGCTTTGTGAAAATCCTTTTATTATATTTTCCTCAAGGGATCAAAAGCTTTTACAACTTAGGGCTACACCTTCCAGTGACTAGAAGGTTTGCATCTTCAACTCACCTAACTATATAAATGTCACATAGCCAAAACTATGATCTTTACATTAGTCTCCATCTAGCTAAATGTATGATGGAAGAGGACATGACATTTTATAGCATTTCAACTATGATGTCTACTTGTGTTTCCTCTTCCATTCCACTTTTGCCTAGATTTCTTGGAACATTGTTATCCTAACATCCTTGTCCCTTGCCATCATGTCGATAGGTCTCACAACTGCCATGCATTATGGCACATGTTAGTTGGCCATGCGGTGCCTATTGTTATATATCGCACCTAATATTTTTTCAAAGATGGTTTTTGGTCGTGCTTTGGACCAAACGTGTTTATACCCATCCCATGAAGGGGGGATAGGGGGGTTGCCCCCTAGTATTGTCATCGGGGGGTTCATACTAAAAATTGATGGATGAGTTTCTTATGTGTTGTGTGGTCAGAATTATAAGATAAGGGTGTGGCTCACATAGTAGGAGAGAAGTGGATATACTGCTTGTATCTTGTATCTTCTCACTTGCTGGATAAGAAAGATGTAGGACTAGTTGTTTCTCTAAGGACATAGCCCACACTAGGTGAACTAGTATATCGGTGTCTCTTTGTCTCTTCCATTCCGTGCGCTTTTTGTATTGTGTGTTTTATATTGCATTTCACTTCTTGCATTGTTTCTCTGTTATCATGTTGCACCTAACAACTAGTATCAGAGCATTTGTTTGAGTAGCATCTATTGGCTCGTTAGGAAGGAGGTTCCTAGTTCAAGTGGGAGCAATGACAGAAGAAGGCAAGTTAAAATTTGAGAAGTTCAATGGCAAGAACTACCAGCATTGGAAGATGCAGATTGAGGATTATCTATACCAGAAGGACCTTTTCTTTTCCATTAGGTTATTAATGCAAAGAAGCCTGTGAGTATGTCAACCAAAGACTAGGAGGTTCTGGATAGAAAGACACTATGAATAATACGACTGTGCTTGGTAGCATCATTGGCTTTCAATGTTCTTGAACAAAAGACAACAAAGACTTGATGACCACAATGGATATATTGTATGAAAAACTATCAGCTTCTAACAAGGTATTTATTATGAAGAAAATATTCACTCTAGAGATGTTAGACGGTGGGTCTATAGTAGCTGATCATTTTGATCAGCTCAATACGAATACAAGCTAGCTAAGGTTTATAGGAGTAAAATTTGACGATGAGGTTCGAGCTCTCTTAATTTTGTGCTCATTGCCAAAAAGTTATGATAACTTGGTCATGCTTGTGAGTAACTCTATTTGAGGGTCAAAAACTTTAAAGTTTGATGATGTTGTTGATGTTCTCATTAGCCAGGAAATGCGATGGAAAAGTGCAGGTGAAACATCAGGTAATGCTTTGACTCTTGAGAGTAGGGGAAGACAAAGGAAGAGAGGAAAGAGCCTAGGACATCGCAACAAGTCAACAAGAAGCAAATCCAAATCCAAAGGGAACTTGGAGTGCTACCATTGTGGGAAGAAAGGACACTTGAAGAAATACTATTGGTCATGGAAGAAAAAGGAAGGAGATGGACAATAAGAGAATATGCAAGAAGCAAATGTAGTAGGTATTGTGTTGCAAGATGCCTTAATTCTTTCATCAGATACTATCATGGATGCATGGGTAGTGGACTCAAGGGCTTCATTTCATGCTACACCTCATAGGAAATCTTTTCAAGACTATGTTCAAGGTGATTTTGGAGTCATTCATTTAGGTGATGATGAAGCGTTGAAGGTTGTTGGAAAGGGAAAGTGGTTGATAAAATTGCAAAATGGAAACCAATGGTTGCTGAAGGAGGTAATGCATATTCTCGATTTAAAAAGAAACTTAATTTTGGCGAGACAATTGGATGATGAAGGCTGCACAACCACATTTACATGAAATTTGTGGAAGGTCACAAAAGGGTTAATGGTAATAGCAAAAGGACCCAAGGTAGGTACATCGTATATATGTACTGGTAATGCTTACTTCTCTATTGCTTTAGCTTCTATAGGAAAAGATACAATTCTTTGGCATCATAGGCTTGGACACATGAGTGAGAAGGGGATCTAGATTCTTTAGTCAAGAAAGCTATTTCCAGGTTTGAAGCGGCTGATTTGGATTTTTGTGAGAACTCTGTTTATGGAAAACTAGTGGAAAATAGAAGAGATTCTGATATCGCAGAGTTGGGAAAGAAAAGAAGAGAGAAAGTTAAAGCTTGTGCGTACAGATTATGGGATCGTGTTGATGTATCATCTCTTCATGGTTCTCACTATTATGTTACTTTTATTGACGATGCAACTAGAAAAACTTGTATTTACTGCATTCAAAGAAAATTTGATGTTTTTGAAACTTTTACCAAATAGAAAGATTTGGCTAAGAATAAGGCAAGAAAGAAGTTGAAGGCTCTCAGATCTCATATTGGAGCAAAGAGTTTTACAGTTATTGTTCATACAATGGAATTGGTAGAGAGAAGACAACTCCAAGAACGCTACAACAAAAACTTGTGTCAGAGAGGATGAACATAACAATCATGAAATGTGCAAGAAGCATGAGACTACACACAGGGCTGCCCTTACTGCTTTGGGCTAAAGCAGTGAATACAATTGTCTACTAGGTAAATAGATCACCTTCAAGTTCCTTCAATGGTGGCATTGTAGAAGATGCATGGACAGGTGAAAAGGTTAACTATTCTTTTATGAAGGTTTTTCGTTGTGAAGCATTTGTCCATGTTGATATATGAGAACAAAGCTTGAGGCAAAATCCAAGCTTGATAAGTGCATTTTTATTGGATATGGATCATCTGTGGGATTATGAAAGTAACAGATCATTCGGAGCAGAGATGTTGTATTCAATGAGAATGCTATGTATAAAGATCACTTGCAGAAAAGGAGGAAAGAAAATGCTAACTTGAAATACACAACTCTTGATGAAACCATAGGATTCAACCTCTAGCAGCTCATCTTCCAATGACGTCTCCCTCACCAACGAATGCATGTTCATCTCCTGAGGCATTTTGCAACTGTACATATCATGGTTGACCTCTTTTGATTGTAGGGTTTTTTGCTCGATTGCGCCTCTTGACAATCTTGTGTCTTCTCATTGCAGTATTCACATTCTTGCATTTTGAAAGCAAGCATAGCTATCATCAACAATCACAAGATGGTCTTCCTCTACCCACACTCGCTTTGGAGGTCAACCTCTCATTTGGGGCATTTGGCAAACATGCTATTTAATTTGCATAGTAAAAGCATTTGACAAATGTATCGTTGATGTAGTAACAGCCTGATCATTTGATGTGTCACATTGACCTACTTCTTCTATAGCCAAGGGGGAGCCAAGGCTGCAAAATCACCCAAATTTGTAACAACTACATCTGTGACAATCGGCATACTTTCACAATCATTACTATTGGCATAACGATCCTCATGATGCATTACATTGCATTCTATGCTACTGTGAATTTTTTTCTTACATGCCAAGAAAGTTTCCAATGAATTTCATCATTAGATGCATGCTCAAGCTCTACATTCATTGCAATTTCCCCCCTTACAATAAGATACATCTTGATGCTATCCCAAGAAATCATGTCTATGCTTGGATCCTCATCAAACATACATCGAAAGAGCTTCTTTCGTGAGTTGTAGCCATAGATTTTGCCCTTATACAACTTGCTTTACTCAATCCAAATGGTGAGCTTGATTAGCCCTTTCAAGCCCAAGTTCAATCGTTGGGTACAAGAACTCTTGACCTTCTAAACTCTTGCAAAATCATCAGAAGGCAGCCCACATAACTCAGAAACATTGCCCATAGTTGGATCGCTTGGAATGTAGTTGCACACATGACAACTTGCAAACATCCTTAGCATAAAACATCCCTGTTTTTCAAGAAATAGGCAACGTTCTTTGTTGTGCTTCTCTCACACACAAAGGTTGGATAACGTTTAGCTAAAAAACTCCTAAAAAACAACCTTCAATTTGGGTTGTGGGATTGAGATTGCATCCAATGATTGAGAGCAATTCCCCCCTTTCCTTCCACACCATGGTGATTAGGCAAAATTAATTATAGAACTTGCTAAAGTTTAAGTAGTTACTCTTGGAAGCATCATTTTGATTTGAAAATTTTTCACAATTTCTATTAAGTGTTCGCATATTGATTTAAAGTTAAATTTTCACAATTGACATTATCCCGTTGCTTGAAAAAATACAAAAATGATTGATGGTTTTAGCACACGTAGTATCCTCGGCCACTTAAGTGTCCAAATACAAAACCAGTGTTAAGGAGTTTTCTACCTGGATTCACGAAATGTTTACTTTTTAATAACAAGATTATGTACTTATGTGGGTGCAAGTGTTTGAAGGTCATTAATCCTTTTAGTTACAAATTTTTAATAACAAGATTGTGTAGTTATGTGGGTGTAAGAATTCGAAGGTCATTAATCCTTTTAGTCTTACAAACCGAGAAAGGATAAGAGGGGAGATAATTTATAGTAGCACTCTTCGATAGCATTAGTAGCAAGATAAAGATTTGTTTTCTTGTATGATGACCCTATGAACCAAGACCCTCTCCATGACTCTATTCTCCAAGATACTTTCAATGAATCCCAACTGAGGGCCGATTTCCTTGAGGAAGCAGGGCCACTTTCTGGCCACACTCTATGTCATTATATTTACACTATCATGCCAATTTCTAGCCTTAGCACATGGATGGGGCCAGCATGAGTTTAGGATGGGAATCTTTTTGTCATCATTACTCCCATCCTAGACCAAGCGGTCTAGAATGGGAGTAGCCACTTTTTCTCCCATCCTGGACCATGGCCTCTACACCCTGGCAACGAAATGGGTTCCCCTTTTCCAAGGATTCAAAAACATGGAAAGATGACATGTGTCCTTGTACTATCCACGTGGTCCCCAAGTCCTAAACAATTGAAATGATGCCACTTGTAGTCTTCTACCTAAACCCTTTTTTTTTTTTTGTTAGAACATGGTGGGATGGGAATAGGACAGAAATCTGCATGCGACCACCTTTTCGCATTCCCACCCTATTTCTTCCCATGTGCTGAGCCTCATAATATGTGTGTGTGTGTGCATTTGTGTGGGGAGTGTGTCTCATTTCCACCCGCCGTAAGGAAATAAGTCCCTCATCTGGCAGTGCTTGTGCGAAGTACCAAACTCTCATCTCACTTGAAGCGAGCAGTACTACATTGTGTTTGAAATGTTGCGGTGCAAACTTGCGGGTCACCAGCAAGTTTGGCAGTGGCAGCAACACACACAGCTGCCTTCTCGCTTGACAACGTACATGAGGACAGGCGAGAGAGGACTCGCAGAAGTTCATCGCCTTTTGCCATACTAAATTCTTGGAGCAACTGCGCTATATTCACAGAGGCCAGGCTGCGTGAAGCTCGAAGTTAGCTCTACTGAAGGCTGAGACTGCTATGGCGCTCCAGTCCCTTCAAACAGATGTCCAATCTTTCAAGGATCAGCTCATTGACGAAATCCGAGAATTTCGGATCTCCTTAGAGCCAGATCCAAATGGGTATTTCTGTCTTTGGACACGTTTTCCAAGGAACCTCCAAATGGCATACGATGCTTCTTTGAGTCGAAGCCTCTCAGAAGACGAGTTACAAGAACTCCAGTCGATGAAGAAACAACTCTTGACGTGGTTTACCACCTTGGTACGCTTGAGAGACGAGGCCATCCTGGCGCTTGGACGATTCGAGGAGCAGATCGAGGCTTAGCGGTAATCTAATATTTCTTCCTTACTTGTGTGATCTTCATCGATCTCGCCGCATACTGCTCAGGCTCTTTGAGGCTCTTTGCTGTGCAGGCACGGCCAGCTGCTGCTTTTCACCGAAAATCGACAATATGTGGCGTTTTAGCATAACGAAGCTGCTTTCGATGCTTTTCACCGAAAATCGACAATATGTGGCATTTTAGCATAACGAAGCTGGCTTATGTATGGTTCGATATTTCTGAAAATGGGATAATGTACTGCGACACTTCTTAAACAGATAGTTTTTGAGTGAACGAAGCTGGCTTATGTATGGTTCGATTTTTCTGAAAATGGAATAATGTACTGCGATAGTTCATAAACAGATAGTTCTTTGAGTGAACATGCTCTTAGGTGATCTCTGCATCGGTTTCTTCGATCACGATTCGGTTCATAGCTGCGCTACGTGGTGGAATGGGCGTTCGATTCGACGTTTATATTTTGTGTTTGAAAGCCTGAACAGATAGTTCTCAGTGAGTGATTAACGAGGCACGTAGTAGCACGTTCTCAGGTGATCTCTGCATCGGTTTCTTCGATCACGATTCGGTTCAAAGCTTGCGCTACGTGGTGGAATGGGAGTTCGATTCGACGTTTATATTTTGTGCAATTGATATTTGGAATAGTTTATGTTCGAGGTATTAACGATCACTCTGTTCACATCCTCGAAATCGCTCAGAAGTATTGCGGTTGACTCAAATTTACGCCTCAATGGCACTCTACATAAACAACGAGTCTGAAATTATCTCAATGTAGGGGCCGATCCAATCACACTTGCACTAGGGGCGCTGCACGTAAATCCCCACCCCGTACCGCTGACATCCATTGCCGCCTTGCCGGTACTCTACGAATAAAGACGACCATGTCAATACGTCAATATGATCCCCCCTCAAATAAAAATTTGATATTTGCATTGTAAGCCTGAGTGTTAATGCAGTGGTTGAGTGGTCGCTGATTTCTCCCAAGGTGATGGCGGCTGCACTATTGCCCAGCGTGTCTGCAACGACTGCAACCAAAGTTTTGCCACAACGTTTGTGTGCATCTGCAATGATTGATGTTAGGTTAGTGTGCTTCTGCTACAAGCTGGTTAATGTGATGACGCCGAAGTTTATGGTGAGAAGAGGGTCTATCAAGGCAAGAATTGAAGAGCATCCTTGAGAGGAAAACAGCCCGGTGCTCTGACATCTAACGAGAGGTTTGGGGGAGGACGATTGAAGACACACGATTCCACTTTGCGAACGATCAGCTGGCTTACAGTCCTGTGCAGAGCACGGATTTGATGCTAGTTGATGCTTATGCAAATGGAGAGCGTTGTTCTAGAGACGTTGACGCTGATGCAAATGGAGAGAGAACCGTAATATTTTATATTCAGAGAAAGACGATGGAGAGGTGAGCAATATGTGACACTGTGGCGAATATGCAACTTGGCTTCATCTCCAATATAAAGAACGAGGGGATTGCCCTGCCATTGAAATACTCGAAAGGAAGGGGGACTTAGGCATTGTGATTGAAAATACTCGAAATAAAGGCGATTGTGTTCATAACCAGCCAATTCATACATTATATATGTTACAAACTCACTGAAATTAAGGCGTTGATAGGATAGGTGCCCCATCCAATGAACTAGATCCTCGCAGGTAGTTGTATTGAGGTAGAATATATATAAATGAATTTAGTGCTATTTCCTAGAAATTTTGGGCAGGTAGCTCTATTGAGCTAGAATATATATAAATGAATTTAGTGCTATTTTCTAAAAAAATTTTAATAATATTTTTCATTTTGTCTTAATTTTTACAGTGAATTTATAACTTAGATTTATGTAAAATTGCGATTTGAGAAGTATTAATTATGATATCAAGAAGAGCACTATAATAGTAGAAATATTTGAAATACACTACATTATTATTATAAGACTAACAATACATGAAAATTTATCTAGTATACTTAAATTTTTTTTTTTGGAGTTTTTATAAATGAAGTTATATGTCACTAAAAACATGACGTTTTTAAAAGCATGAATTAATAATAGTTCATACATGAATTATTTTATATGTGTATTCAAAAAAAGTCGTAATGCTTTGAAAATGGAAAGAATTGAGTAATATATGCTGTGAATTAAGAGTCATTCAAGAGTATGACTTAACTATAGTTTGAAATAGGAAGTTCTTTACATGTATTCAAAATGGGCTTCTACTTAAATATACTAGATTATGTCTCTATTTTTTAGAAAGTAAATTCTTTTTGTAGATGCTGGATTTCCACTGAGGTTATTGTAGCCATATGTCGAGTCGGTTGTGTTGAGTTATCTTATGAATTTCTCTTCGAGTGTATTTGCTTTGCATTTTAAGTTTGTGGTAGCTAGGATTTTTGTTTTGAAGTTCGAGTAGAACGGTTTGTACCTGTTAATATCATGTTTCATTTTTAATGGAGGTTTGGTTTGGTGTTGTGCTATCCATTTTTCAAGATTACTAGTTTGTCCAATATATCATTTTTCTGTAGCAATACATAGAATAGAATATACGTAATATGATCCTTTTGTTTCTTTTTCTTTGTCTTCTTCGTGATTTCCTATTTGAAATAGCAAAATGAAGTACGATGAATTCTTTTATGTGTGCTAGAAAATGAAGTTTGTATGTATTCTAAGATATGAAGTCAAGAATGTACTTGTAGGGTGCTGAAATATATTGTTCTTTCATGGAGTCGAAAAAAACTCAAAATGTTCGCCATATGCTTCTTTTGCAAAATTCAAATCAATAATGAAAGTTATACCTTCTATGGTAAATGGCAACTCTTTTGCTTTTTTTAAATCATCTGTTTGGAACATGTTGTTGAACTCCACTAGTATGACATTTCCAGTCTTACGATCTATTTTGAGTTCAGCTAAGCTTACATTATAGCCAAAGTGTAGAAGTTCAAGGCAATAAGCTGAAATTCCTTCTGAGTGCTTATCTATTATTACTTGTGCTTCTATTCTCAACATCATTGGAGTAATGATATCATCCTCTTTTGTGATTTTTTGAATTATGTACTTACTTAGACCTGCATTATGTTTGAATTGATATTATGCATATGCTTTTTTTTTTTAATATGTAAAGTTTAATAATTTTGTATAAATTAAATTTTTTTACTAACCGTTAGCTCTCATTTCTTTGTCTCCATGTTCTGCCTTCCATTGTTGTACTTCATGTTGATTGTTATCCATGAAATTCCTAAGGTCTTGTAGTGTGCTCCATCCATAAATGTATTCATTTGGTTCCTTTCCAGCCATGTTTGCTATACGCATTTGAGCTGTATACAAGAACTAATTTTGTTCCTTTGTTCTTTTTGTTGATTTTTCTTGATCTTGTTGAGCCAATCGAGCCTTACTTTTAAATTGATTAATATCTGCGAAATAGTAATTTCTTATAAATTTGAATATAAACTAATGTGAAGAAATACTACAATGCGTAATATTGAAAACGTATCTCGTCTGATGTTGCCGTATTTTATTGTTGACTGTTCTTCAAATAAGTATTTGATAGATCCTACATATTAGTTTGTATATCAAAAGTTTCTTTTGTCTTATATTGATGAATATTTAGTAAAAGGATTTTCTATTGATTACTTATTTTTTTAAGTTTATGGAAGCATTCAAATGAAGTCAGATGGATTGATTTTATTTAAGTTCTTACACGTGAAAGCATGACATATGTTAGGCCTGGTGCAAATGTTTTTTGTATTACTACAAGAGCCTTTTCCTTGGAGTGTGCATCCTTGTGACTTGTCTCCCGTAATTGCATATGCTATTGTAATTGGAAAAGTTGTTTTGTGATACCATATTGAGTTTAATACCTTTCGTTTATGTTTTGATCATCTTCGTGTGATTCTTTCATTTGTTGATAAGATCTTGGCATGAATTTTTAAAATGTTGTTTGTGTTATTATCTATTTCTAGTGATATAACACTTGCAATAGTGCCATTTGTAGCTCTGATTGTGAGATCTATATTTTCTGTGATCATCACTTTCTCTCCTACTGCTATTTGTTGTATGGAGTGGAAATCTAGATCCATTATCCATTCTTGTAATTCTAAGATTTGATCTGCATTGGATGTCACAGTGACGCTTTTAATTTGATGCTCATTGAATTTCTTATGTAGTATGAGCTCATTATAATATCGTGTGTCTTTTTGATGGGTGCACAATATAGTTGTGTCCTTGTCAATGAAATCATTTGCTTCACTATCACTTATGATTAAATTATCTAGGTAATACTGAATCTCTTCTACCGTTGGTTGTCTTATCCTGATTATGTTTAAGACTTCTATGTATGTTGGATCTTCTAGGTGATGTATTGATATGTGAAGGAATGAAAAGGTTGCAATTGTCCAGAAACCCGAGTTTCCAATATAGCATTTTCTACAAAATTCATTTTCTTGCACCTTGCATTTACATACTGGAGGCAACTAGGACATATCTCGGAATAAGAGCATCTTTTTATTTTCAAAAGGCTGCAAGATTGTTTGCTTGCAAGTTTTGCGTAGTTGTCTGATTAATGTGTTTAATGTTTGGCATGTCATCATTGAGATCTCATCAATTATTATGATTTTTGCATTTTGCAATTCTATGGTCTGACACTGGTAAGGAGGCACGAAACATATCGTGTCTCTTTGGTAGAGCAAAATGATGATGGACATTAGTTGCTAATCGACTTAGTCTCATTGCAGCTGCTCCTGTTATTACTGCTAGAACAATGGATTTTCCTTGTTTTAAATAATTATAAGTAATGTACTTGATCATAAATGTCTTTCATGAAACCAGGAGTACCACAAATGACAAAGTCCTGTGGGTGATCCATTAATATTTTTGTAAATTTCTTGTTGTTCAGAAGAAAGAGTTGCATTTTTAAAGTCCTTGAACTCGTTCATAATTTAAAGTAATTTTGTGCGTGCTGTGTTATGTATATTGGTATCTTCATGAAGGTCAGTTGAAGCCATGAAGGAGTTTTGAATAACACGTAATGGGCTTTTTTGGAGTATCATGTTTGTTAGTTGGTGGCGATTTTGATCAATTAGCAAGTGCACTTTGCAATATTGATCGATAAGAGATTCGATGTCTTCTTCTGTTTTTACGAGGTCTCGGATATGGCATTCTAAGAAGTAAAATTTGGTATGATTGTTTTCAGAAATGAGCTCATTCTCATTTCTAAAATTTACGTTCTTTAGTGGAAGGTTGTAAAAGAATCCTCCAAAATGATAACTAGGGTGGTAATCTGTGAAACGTACAATCCGTGTTTATGGACATACATAATTTCCGAAAGAATCTATGATAGTTATGTTATCTTTGTTTTTTTTCTTTGACTTTTGGACATTGTATTTTTTCTTGAATTCATAGAAGGTCAAGTTCTCCATGATACTTGGACGACCACAATATGTATCTATAGGATGCATTACAGAAACACAATATTCACAAAGGTATTTTTGGTGCATAGATGGGGGAGAGGAGTCAATGAAATGCACAGCTTCGCTTCTTTGAATGGTAGATATTTGTAAGCATGACAATGCTGCCTCTATTGGAGATGTTGGCTTTGAAAGAATGTATGCAGATATCATTTTTAACTTAATTGGATCTAATTATCTAGTCGTAGAATTTTCGCATCACTCGGATTCAAGTTCATATGTCCCATAGGTTTGGTTTTCATTACATATTTTAGAAGGTAATATGATAGGCCTGTGTTGGCTATTTTTGGAATATTCATATGTGTTTGCCACAAGAGTAATATTCATGCATGGTATGGAACAACATTACGATGTTCTAGGGATGGACGGAAGTAGATCCATCTTTGTGTGAGAGGATCTAAAGTAGGTTTAGTTTCTAAATGTATAGGATATGGAAATCCATATTTGCATTTGTGGTTTTTACTTGAGTCAAATAGATTGCATGTTGGCCTACATGTGTGGATTTGAATTGAATTCTTTGGCCAGTTATTAAAATCATTCATGTAAGGGATATATGCATCTATCTGGTTTGATATGATCTCCATGTCTTGTTTATCTACCCATAGCATCATATGTGCATGCATAGCTCCTCGATTTTGTACCTCATATCTAATGATATGATAATTGATTCTAGCTAGTAGTCCTTTATCACATAGAATATATCTTACTAAGAATTGTCGCAATCTAACATGAAAGGAGGGAAATATCCTCAGGCTCTCCCTGGTCCGGTCAGCAAGCCACCAGCTGCTCTCCCTGGCCCCTTCCCTACCCCTTCCCTTCCCTCTTTCAGTATTTTGTACTAGGGTTTTTCTCAGCTTTATTACTGAGTTTTTTCCAGATCTCGGGTGTCGAAGTGTCGGTCCGAATGCCTTGACCCCTCCATATGGACTGACATAGTAATATGGGACATAGGCTGCTGATCCAGGTAAGCTCGCTGAGCCACCTAGTTGTCTATCTATTTTGGGCTTTGCAGGCCCTGCCTGGCCATGTTGCAAACTGCCACAAGCCTTGGCTCTCTTGCCATAACTTTGACATCTTCTAGGTCCAATTTGAGGGCCCAATCCTTGTCCTTTTCCATTGCCTACCAACCCAGGCTCCATCTGCCCTTGTTCTAGCACTTGTGCAACCTTGAATCTGCTGCTCCATTTCTATACAGCCATTCATACCAAACACAACCAGTAAAGGTAAAACTGAGGCGACCAGGTCCAGAACAGTCAATCAATGACAAAATCAGCTTCCACAAGAAATTTTAATGCATTTACTGAGGGTGGCCAGTTGATAACAGGAGCAACAACTCATATCAATAAAAAAACTAAACTACTAACTCAGTGATCTTTACTTTAAATGTAACTGACCAAAAGGGCTGTACAGGTCATGGATCGCAAGACCAGCAAAAATATCTGGAAACCAGCTCCAAAATCATCCTAGAATGAGACGACTAGCTCCCAAAATAAGGTGCCCTGCTGTATGAAAGTTCAAGGAGCAGAGTGACAAAAAACAAAGCAGCTAATAAAAAGGAGCTAGATAGCATAATTTATAAGACCTCTGACCAAATGAGGCAATCAGGGTCTTTGGCATAATGAACAAATTCACGGGTGAACCTGCAAGATGCTCCTATAAGGTATAAAAATTAAAATAGAGTGGCAAGGCTATCAGGACAGTGACGAGACACAAGAACTTGAGCTACTTACTTGAGTATTCCTCACAAGTGACTGGGGAAATATTATTTGAATGGCCTACTAGTGGGGAGAGAAGCCCATCCTGTGGTAATGCTACAACTAGGACTTATTGATATTGCAACATGAGACGAGGATTTCCTATCTGTAGTTATCGCCTGTGAAGAAAGAAGACCACGACTAAGACTCTACATGGAATCTTGTGGTTATGTTATAACTTGAGCCTCCTAGGATTGAAGCAAGAGATATGATCCATTCAATCTTTCACTCTTGTTGTGTAGTGGCTAGCTTTGATCCTATAGGAGACCATGTCTTCGTAACAAACGTATGTCTCTGCCATCTCTATCTCTGTCTTCGTCTTCATTTCCATCTTTTGACTCAATTCTCTCCCTGAAGAGTGACTGTAACAACCTCTAGGGCAAATGGCTAAGTACCCACTGCTACGGGCTGGAACACCGAAGACTGCAGAGATACAAATACCAAAGACTGTGAAGATGCAAGAGGCTCTGGAGGGGAAGTTACGGCACAAGAAAATTGGAGACAACTACTTTTGATGAAATGAAATGAAGCAGGTGATTGTTAGAATATGAATCACATATCTGAATCAATAGCGTACTGTGAGCGCAACACAATCCTCCAAAAAAGAAACAGTTAGTCTCTCCATACAAGAAGATGATATACCAATTCTCAGACTTGCGCTCTCTCAACAAAAATCAATTAGTTTTGAGCTTTACACCCCCAATTTCCATCTCGCCTCAATGAGTTCTATCATTAAATGGAGAAAAGATCCCCCTGAGCCACGCTCTGCCAAACAATGACTGCTTCCTTATCTAAAGAGATACCTCCAATCTTTATTCTGAGTCTTGAAAGCAAGCGCAACTAATGTAGTATTTAAATGAAGAGCCTAGAAGCTTCTAAGATTTTCAATGTACTTCGCGTTGATCCAATCGTTCGATAGCCTCAGTTTTATGCACAACATAGCTGGAAGCAAGATTTCAAACAATCGCATCATCTAGTCAGCAGTTGAAGCCACATAGTACCGTATCTGGATGCTTTACCCTCATTAGGAAAGGATCGATTCGAAACCAAAGCAAAGAAAAAATAGACGCCAGTAGCACGGACCACACCGTGTCCGGTTCTGCCGACCCATTAGCCCCTTCAAGACCCTTTACCCTCATAAGGAAAGGATCGATTCAAACCCAAAGCGGAGAAAAGACTAGTAGCCATTGCTGATTGCATCGGAGAAGCAGTGGAGGATGGGATCGATTAGAGGGAGGGGGTCAGGGATGGAAAGGAACATTGATTGCATCGGAGAAGCAGTGGAAGATGGGATCGATTAGAATGCCAAGCTTGATATTGCTGCTTATGACTTCTTTTCTCCTGTTTCTGATCGGAGGGAGAAAGCGAGCGGAGGAAAGAGAGGCAGTGGAGGGTGGGATGGATTGGAGGGAGGCGGTGACGGAGGGAAAGGAGCATTCAATTCACAAATCAGAGGGGAAGTTACGCAAATCAGAGGGGAAAGGAGCATTCAATTCACAAATCCGAGGAGAATGCAAAGGGCTTCAAAGACTTACCAGGCGATGACGATGGAGAAAACTGGAGTAGGAGCAACAACTGCTGCGATGGCGATGGCGAAGTAGGATGCCAATGTACACCAGAATAGCAAGATTTGGTGATCACGATGAATATGAGCATGGAAGCAATGAGGTGAGAACTGAAAGGAAGTGAGCACAAGACGAGCAATCAATTCAGTGGTTCACATCCAAGGGCCACCTCCATAGGTGTTGAGGTTGGCAAGCAAAAGAAGGAGAGGTAGTAGAAAAGGCGTGAAGGTATGGAAAAGCAAACTAGCAGGCCAAGAAGAGGGATGCCAAGAGGAGGGATGCCACCATTTGATTTGGATCCAGTTTCTTGTCATCATTATCATTATTATAATTATAATCAATCAATACTTATTTTTAAAAATGGAATTTTAGTCATGACACTTGGCTTCACTAGAGGGAAGATTTCTTTTTTATGTCACAATGCTACCTACCTAAAAATGGGAAATTCCTATTATTTATTTGTGAAAAGAAAGACGGCAAGGCCATCATTAAACTAAGGTATAAAGAGGAAGGATAAATTAAGGAATTAACTAGATCGGCACGTAGCTCTATTGATAGAGAATATGTTTTATTTGGATTTTGTAATTTTAGCATATAACCACACGTGTTGTTTTTTTAAAATTGAATTTTACACATAGCACATGCATTCAAGGCATCTGTGCATTTTGCACATGGTCCTTTGTGTTTGGCACATAAACACACATTTGTATGGGGGGAGAGAATGGCAGACTTCCTCTCAAAAAACTATAATTCTAAAAACTATAATACCAAGGAACATGCCCTTCCTTGAATTCATTCCAATTTGCATTTAGCATAAAGGAATTTGATTTTTTCCCTAGTAATTTAAATTTAGCACACACCACTTTGCATTTTATTTATAGTACCTTGCATTTGGTGCCCAAATGCATAACCACACATTTGTGTGGGGGGAGAGTTGACACACTTCCTCTCGAAAAATTATAAGACCGAGGAATGTGCCCTTCCTTGGGTTTATATCAATTTGTATTTAGCACATAGCATTTGCATATAGCACATAGCACTTCCAATTTAGAACATAGCACTTTGCATTTGTCATTTAATCCTTTGCATTAGCATACCAATGTATATTTTTAAGACCAAGGAATTTGCTTTGCGTTGGATTCTTAGAAGTTTGCATTTAGCATAAAGCAATTTAGATTTTGCATATATCAATTTGAATTTGGCACAAAAGACTTTGCATTTGGTTTACAGTACATTGCATTTAGCACATAACCACACGTTTGTGGGGGGCGGAAGTTGGCACACTTCCTCTCCAAATAGTATAAGACCAAGGAATATGCCTTCCTTCTGTTCATCATCGATTTGCATTTAATTTGAATATAGCACATAGCAATTTGAATTTGGCACATAGCACTTTGCATCTGGTACATAACCAACATTTGTGTAAGCTTACCCTCAAAAACTTGTAAGAACAAGGAATTTGCTCTTCCTTGGGTTTTTAGCACTTTGTATTTAGCTCATCATTGTTACAATGATTGAGACCACTTCTGCATTCAAATTTAGCAATGAAATTATAAATGGCAAAGGACTACACTATACACACGAATTATAAATAAAATTCGTGATGCTACGCATCCCAAGGGATGGGGTGGAATTTGGATTTTTTGCAATCTTACACTTTTTGCTCGCATCCACCTTTTGATGGAAAACAAGAGAAGCGTGTGCTGCTTTGTCTTTGTCATTACTCCTAGATTCGTTGACCCCTACTCTTTCCTTTCTAGTGGCAAAGAGACCTTGAAAATCATCTAAACGGTGCTCGGCTTTAATTCCATTCTCAAGATCCTATACTTGAATGGTCTTGCACTTTCTTTTGAGCACCGAGTCGTAGGCAATTTGGGTTAAATCTTTGAGGCAAAGCTGTGACGCATGCGCAATCAAATGGTTGGCATTTGCAACCACGATGCAGATTTCCTTGTCCAACCTGATAATGTGCTTCACCCGTGTGAGAGAAAAGGCAAGGACATTGTCTTTGGAACACTGCACAGCTCCGTTGGTATGCTGGTTGTTCTTAGTGGCATATTTGCTACCGACAGAAAGTGCAATAATAAATTCATTCTCGGAGGTTGGCTTTTGCATGCATGAGAATGAAATGCAGTTACATTTGGGCACAAGGCAAAATAAAAAAGAGAAATTATGGGGCTAGAACATTTTCTTGCCCTTCATTTAAAAATAAATAAAAGTATTGAGATTGAAATTTTAAAATATGACATGCAGGTCAACAAGAAGCTAGAATTTCTTTTTATTCCACAATGCTAGGAGATGAGATTGGGGAGGGCCCAGAGCGACTACACATAAAAGAGGAAAGGACATCTCAAAGGGGGAGGGGGATGAGGGAGCATTTATAATACTATTATAAGAAAATGGGCATATAATATTACTTTATAGCTTAGTGGTAGGACTCACGCATGGGAGAAAGAAGGTTTCAGTGGGTTTAAATCTTTTCTTAAACGTTTGAGAAATCCCCCCTTGGACATAGTCTAGATCTATGCATAAAATATGGACGTAGTCTAGATCTATGCATAAAATAAAGTAAGCCATAGAGAAATAGGAGCCCCATCGATTAATTAATTACTTGCGGATGTAGAGGGCGTGTGCTCAATTGATGTGAGACAAAGGCTTGATTAACATGAATATTAAATTGAGCATCGTAAGGCAACATTGGCTTCGTCCAGAAGCCTCTGCATCCAGAAGCTTCTGCCACTTAGTATAAAAGGAGGAGGGGGTTAGAGTGCAGGCATTGAAGGGGGCTATGAAAGCCTCTCAAAGACAAGCACGAAGAGAAGGGGGAGAGAGGGGGGGTTGAGTGGAAGGCAGGGAAAAGAGAGAGGAGTGAGAGGTGAGGGGGAGGAGGGAGGGAGTGGACGGAGGGAGGGAGAGGCAAAGGAATGTGGAGGGAGGGGAAGGGGAGAGGTGGAGGGAGAGGCGAAGGAAGGTGGAGAGAGGCGAAGGGGAGAGGGTGGCAAGGGAGGCGAAGGGAGATGAAGGCAAAGGAAGTTGCAAGGATAGAGAAATCGGCGTATTAACTTAGATATCTTAGGTTAATTAAGATAAAGGGGAGGGCAATAGCAATTAATTAATAGGATTTGGGTTGAGGAGCAATTAGGAGCCGTGGAGAAACATAGGTTAATTAATCCATAAATAAATTCAGCCATAGAGAAACATATCTTACTTAAAGCAAAAATAAATTAAGCCAGAGATAAACATAGCTTAATTAGGTCTCCATGAACCAGAACTAATTAATTTGTTGTTGGGAAGAGAAGAGGGGTGAAAAGGAAGAGGGAAAGGACATGATTAAACTAAGGGATAAAGGGTTTGTTAAAGCTTTTTTATTCTTGTACTTGAGTCGTGATAGGCATGTTGGCAAGCTAGAAGAGTATAGGGAGTTGGCACTTGAGTTTATATCTAGATATGCTTTTGGCAAACGTTCAACCTCTTCATTTTGTAAGGTGGATGGTTGGATTGTGTTCCATCCTTCAATGATGCATTCCTGTGCTACTTTGTCTATCTTTGATGATGCATGTAGATCTGTATCTTCTCTGCTTTTCAATCTCTCAGTGGGTTTGATTCTTTTCATGTGTTTAAAGCATTCCATTTGTGGCTAGGATGGGTTGGAGATCTTCATGTTGAGGAACATTAGTAAATGGTGGCTTCATGCTTGGCGTATGTCCCTTTTTTGTGGATATAGACTCACTCTATGTAGGCTTTGCACATTTTCATCGAGGTACCCATACTTGTTTTAGCACATTGCATGGTCTATCAATATTTGCAATTATTGTTGGGATAGGCGAATTGTCTACTTTCTTGATACATAGTTTGGGTATCCATGCCCACCTTAATCTTTTATCCAAGTGTTGACGTCTATTGGGTACAAGGTGATGCACATCTTTCTTTTGTATCTAGATAGAAATTTTCCTTGGTTTTCAGAGGATTGCATATGATTGTAAGAATACTCGCTACTGCTGCAGGACCAGTGCCTTTTCTATTGATGGTTCCATGCTGACATTTTTTTGGGTAGCCATTTGATTGAGTGATTTGCTTTGGAGTCCTCCTTATCTTGATTATTGAACAAATCCTGTCTAGAGAGTCTTCATGTCGTCTTGATGTTGACTCTCCTTTTGAATTTTAACAATTAGTGTAGTTCGAGAGGGGGCGATGTCAATTGCCAGCATTTGTTTGAGCTGTGTGATCTCCTCTTTCAAGTCTTGGATCTCATTGTTTTGCTTTGTATAGCATGAAGCAAGTTTGTTCTTTTAATCCTCTTCGTCTTGTAGTTGTTGCCTGAGCTATGTCAACTATTGTTGCCAAGTATTCTAAAATTCATGAATTAGTTGAACAAGCTCTTGGAAAATACTCAAGTTGTTGCAGATCTTGCGGTGGCCCTATTCTCTCTTGTTCTCCCCTCTTGAATGTGTCAAGAATGGGTCTTCGAGGGTTTTGATAAGATAGTGGATCTGATTGTTGTACCTTAGTAGTTCTCTTCGAGGAATCATCTGGTGTATGGCCCTCATGTAATTCTTCTTCCATGGTTGGCGCCATATTTGAGATTTATCACACATGATGCTTTATGCATCCTTTTCATGCAGAAGTGTTGTACTTGAAGAGCCCTCAGTGACTGAGATGTTCTTGAATGCCATACTTTGGGTTTGCATCACCCAAGTGACATGTGTTACAACCTTCTAGCGTATTGCTTTGGATTTCTTCCCCCTTTGTGCAGTCTGCTTTTGTGAGGGTTGGTTCTCAAACATCAGTTGATTACAGATTCACACTACATTTCTTAGCTCCTTTCTTCTTTTTCTTTTTTTGGCTTGTTGGTTGACTTTCCATTGTGCGCATGTTAGTGACAGGGGTTTCTTTTGAAACCATTGTCAAATTTCCCTCATTATTATCTTGTGTGTTTGATGATTCTATAAGCTTTGCACTATGTGCATCAACGAAGTTAGAGACGACTTCACTTGTGTCATTGTTCGATTTGGAAACCTGTCTTTCTAATACTTCTTCAATCCTTTCTCTCCTTTTCAATTAATTCTTCAATCATCATTACGTCATCATATACCTCTATTATTGTTCTGCAATTATAGTGAACCAATTGCTATTTAATTTCTTCATGCAAGCCCTTGACAAGACTTTTGAATAACCAGTGCTCTGTTAGTGATAGATTTCTCTCTATGAAGGTGTTTTTTAGTGTGTAAAAATATAAGCTATCACAGTATCCCGATTCTTTTGAACTACTCTTGGCAATGTCGATTTTTGAATCCCTTTGTCTAATCTTTCATGATTGCCAAAATTTGTGGATGACACACTCTGATGGAGATCCATCATTACTCCATGAGTAACTACAAATTGGTCTATAAAATTTTATCATAGCATCGGCCATGAACTTTGTATTTCCACATCTATTTTGTAGTACCAATCAAATGGTTCTCCCATGAGAGTTTATGGGAATATGTTCAAATAATCTTCCTCCTACCTTGGGGTATCTCCTAAACATTTCACTCAAACAAAGCAATGAATTATTTGGGATGAGAACATAGGTAGGTATACAAGTGGATCTTGTTGTGTGTCAAGTTCTTGTGGAATTGACTCCAACTGGTCCATTGTATTGTTGGTACACACATCTATGTATACGAGGTAGCCTTCTGAAATTTGATCCCATATGGGTTCCATTGTGAGCTTTTACACTTGTTAGGCTATGTACTGTCGGAGAGTAATGAATACAAGGATTGGAATGCACTATGATTTGACCTTTGTTGCCTTGACCTAAATAGGATAACTAAGGTAATAGCTTGTCGCTTTTAAGCAGATTGGATTGTGAAAATGCTTGAAGTATCAATTGAATGGTCAATTGATTTGCACAAGGTGATTGGGCTTGAAGATGTCATGATTTCATTGGTGCTTGATGTTGAAATTCTTAAATTAATGATGTCATTAAACAATGCCAATTTGTCGACGAAGTGTTTACCTTCAAGTAATACTTTGACAAAATTACCCAAAAATCTTTAAAATCGGTGTACAAATGCTGCCTTTGAATGGATAAACTAATGGGTAAAGGGTGAAGGCTACAGACAGTTCTAATGCATTTTGTTGAAGTTGCCGTGATTTTTCTTTAAAATGAGCCGAAATTGGGGGAAACGAGTGGCCCCTCGGGGAGGCCACTATATATAAACCCTCTATATCACATGTGTTCAAGGCCGATTTCTAAAATCCCCTATGTGTAAATTTTTCATTAATAAAATGTACCCCTTTTCTATACAAATCTATAATTTTTTCCCAAAACTATTTTAGATAGTCCCTTATATATGTATATTTACTTTTGTAAACTTTAAAAATAAAAAATATCCTTTTGTTGAACTCATGTGATAGGGTTACATATGATGAGTGACCCCCCCAAGAGTGGCCCCCAATTGTGGTAATTTTTCTTGAAAATGAACTTGAATTAGGGGCAATGAGTGGCCTTGGAAATGATGTCCAAACTTGGGTAAATGTATTGGAAAAAGCTTGCACAATAGGCTCTTTCAATGTGTGAAGGGTGGGCTTTGATAGGGTCCAATTTGGGCTTCAAATGACCAAGAAAAAGGGCCTTAAATTCAGGAGAAAAATGACCAATTTTTGAATAAAGGGCTCCCTTTTTTTTGAGAGGGCGCCCTAACCTAACCTAATGTATTGTGGTTAGTTTTACTAACCTAAGGGTCTGTTTCTATCCTAACTCTCTCTCTTCTCTCTCTATTTCTACCCCTACTCTCTCTCTATGGATGGGCGACAGCATGTGTGAAAGGGGGATGGAGCGAGGTAGAGAGATGGTGGGGTAGAGGGAGATGGGGTGTAGAGAGAGGTTGGGGTAGAGGGAGATGGAGAGTGGATGGACGTAGAGAGATGGTGGGAGGAAGGGGGATGGTGGGAGAAAGGGGGATGGAGGATGGTAGAGAGATGGTGGGGTGGAGAGAGATGGGGTGTATAGGGAGGTAGAGAGATGATGGAGGAAGGGGGATGGTGGGAGAAAGGGGGAGGGAGGGAGGTAGAGAGACGGGCGGTGGGGGGGAGGGAGATGGGATGTAGAGCGAGGTAGAGAAATGGTAGGGTGAAGGGAGATGGGGTGTAGAGGGAGGTAGAGAGATGGTGGGAGGAAGAGGGATGGTGGGAGAAAGGGGAATGGAGGAACGTAGAGAGATGGTGGAGTGAAGGGAGATGGGTTATAGAGAGAAGTAGAGAGAGGGTGGGAGGAAGGGGGATGTTGTGTAGAGAGAGATGGTGGGGTGGAGGGAGATGGGTCGTAGAGGAAGGTAGAGAGATGGTGGGAGGAAGGGGGATGCTGTGTAGACAGAGGTGGAGAGATAGTGGGGTGCAGGGAGATGGGGTGTAGAGAGAGAGAGAGAGATGGCGGGAGGAAGGGGGGTGGTGTGTAGAGAGAGATAGAGAGATGGTGGGAGATGGGATGTAGAGGGGGTGTAGAGAGAGGTAGAAAGATAGTGGGGTAGAGGGACATGGGGTGTAGAGGGAGGTAGAGAGATGGTGGAAGGAAGCGGGATGGTCGGAGAAAGGGGGATGGAGGATGGTAGAGAGATGGTGGGGTGGAGGGAGATGGGGTGTAGAGGGAGGGAGGTGGTGGTACAGAGTGATGAGGGGGTTAGAGAGAGATGGTGTGGGAGGAATAGGGAGAGATGAGGGAGTGGAGAGAGGTTGGTGGGGTAGAAGGAGGGGGGGTGAAAGAGAAAAGGGAGATGGCTAAGGAAGGGAAGAAAGGGGGTGGGATAGTGGAGTGGAGAGAGGTTAGGGGTGGGGGAGGAAAGAGTGGTGGGGGGTGAGGAGAGGAAGGGGGTGTAGAGGGAGGTAGAGAGATGGTGGGAGAGGGGGTAGAGGTAGAGAGATGGTGGGAGGAAGGGGGATGGTGGGGTGGAGGGAGAAAGGGGGATGGAGAGAGGTAGAGAGATGGTGGGGTGGAGGGAGATGGGGTATAAAGAGAGGTAGAGAGATGGCCGGAGGAAGGGGGATGGTGGGGTGGAGGGAAGTAGGGGGGTTACCTCAAGTGGTGGAGGTGGGATTGGGGGAGTTTTGATGGAAAAGTGATGGTGGTGAGGAGCATTGCACTGTCTGGAATGGATGCAACGACAGCACAGTTGTCTGTTCTTGCACTACTCCTTGCATCATTACAGAGGTCAAGTCTCACATGCCGAATTCCTCAAGACAATATTAAGATGGAGATTGAGTGGCTGACTAACATGTGCTATGTCACTCATGTGACCTTTCATTGATTCAATGGATTTCGTGGGTTGTCGGTCAATTTTTAAGTGGAGATTCCTAGAAGGGTTCTCTCTTTATTGTATCTCCACTCTTTGCATCAACTACAGGTGACATCTTCCACCCATTTTCGCTTCACCAGTTGTCTCACAACTGTTGTAAATTTTTGCTTACCAAATCCAATCAAATATGTAATCATTTTGCGGGTTCCACAACAGGAGTGGCTTATGGTCCTGTTGGGGACAACCTTCCCTCACTTGCCCAACTTGTGAGCCTTTTGAAAGCTAACAATATTTGGAAGGTGATGATCTATGGCATCGATGTGGAAGCGCTTAGCAAGTTCATGGTTTCAGACATCAACCTAATCGTGCAAGCAACCAATGACGTGCTTGAAGCACTTCCCTCAAGCCAGGCAGAGGCCAATGAGTGGGTGCAAACCAACATTGTACCATATACGTCAATTATCAATTTTATTGCAGTTGGCAATGAGTGCTCACGTTCGATCCACAAAATGCTCAGTTCTTATTTTAGGCTATGAGCAACATCTATGCAACTCTTAATACAGTAAATCTGCAAGAAAGCATCAAGGTATCCACCACCCATGCTGCCAATGTTCTGGACATCAATTCATTTCCTCCTTCCAATGGTCAACGATTGCTGGGCAAATGAACACCATCTTGTAGTTCCTTTCGGGCACTGGCATGTCTTCATGGCGAATGTATACCCTTTCTTTGCATACATGGATGCAAACAGTGTGATAGACCTTGCCTATGAGCTTTTTATCATGGTGTGAGGAATTATGGTTTCGAGTATAATTCGTATATCTATCCTTGAATCCTACCAGTGGCCATGGGGATATTTATAACATACTGCCAACTAAATTTGACAAACATTTGAGTGCTATCTAAGTCCTTTGTGCATATCAATCTCCAAATCTACATGCATGAAGATTAGGATTATCTCCCAAGCAAAGTTTATAAGGAAAAAATTTGGTCTATGCATGAGTATGCATTTGAGTGGTGTACACAAAAGGGACATAAATAAATAAATTTAATATATAGTGAGCTAAGGAACTCTGATGATGAGAATGGCCAGGTCCGAAATTGCTCCCTCAAAGTGTGCTAGTGAGGCCAATGATGCAACAAGTACCTTTACTCATCCTATTAAAGAAGTGTACAATGCCCTACTAGACCCTCTGAAGCAACTCAAGCATTTAGAATCTACACCAAAGACCTACCTCCAAGTGCTAACCAAGAGCCCATTGTGTAAGAAGAGCTAGAATAACATGGATATCTATCTTTTCTAGTAGGATACTCACAGACTTCAAAAATGTGTCTATGTGACACGATGGGTCTCCCAAGATACTTTCCATGTGGGTGTCCACTATAGGCATTGAAGCTAGCCTTGTCTAGCATTGTGATCTCTCTAGCTAAAGATGAATAAAGTCATGTAAAGAGCCCTCACATTGGACTAATGCCACTCTCCAAGGTCCCACAGTAGATGCTCAATCAGACCATCACCATAAAGCCAAAAATGCCCATGATAAGAGCAAGCCTAGTCTAATAGCCATCACAAAAGCGGACCAATCTAATACTCTATCGATATAAGGCATTGTTTGCCATACAAGACATTATGCCTGCTATGCAATAGTCTATGTGCATATAGCACATTCAAAGATTCACCTCGTATGAGCCATATATATTTTGCTACGTATGCTATATAGCACACTAACTACAATATATAGCAAACTATATTGGCACAATAATCGTGGCACACTTGACATCGCTACGAAAGCCGTTGATTCTACTATACAACTGGCTAAATATGCTATATAGCACACATTCTAGCATAGTAAATGTGGAGCACAATATGTTAGAGGTAGCATTCAACAAAGTAGATTTTATAGTGGTATATGTAGCACATTTTATTGCATTGTAGCACACGACACATTCAATAGCAGCGTGGATTTTGAGCATATGTAACATATATTTTTTATCTACAATGTAGAAAAACAAACACTTTACACCACACAATAGAATGAAGATAATATAGAAACATAGATTTTAGATCTCATACATAGCAAATTCTTTTGCTATTAGCACTCAAATCAAACACGTCACACCACACAACACAATGAAAAAACATCATGTTTTCAAGAGATAGTACACATGTAGCAGACCAGGCTTTATAGATATTTTAGAGACATAGCACACGAAGCAAACAACATTTTGCACCATACAAGATCATATTTTCAAGAGACTACAATTTGAAAACATGAATACATGTATATTTGATCCCTCAAGGGGACAAGAACTTTCATGTTAGCTAAGAGCTAACTCTCTTTCTTGCTCTTCAATACAAACCTTGTGAAAAGACTTAGATCGGTGGATAGAAGATGAAAATGGTTTTTACACGAATCATGAAGAGGGAAAAAGAGGTACTACAATAGGGAAACTTTCTCATTAGATGGAGTTTTCAAAGCTTGGAGTGATTCAAAAACTAGATGGTTTGCCCTATAATGTTGTGTTGAGGGTATCCATTTTACTATTGTCTCAATATATGCCCCTACAAATGTAATAGTAATTGGAGACTTCAAACATGGTAGAGGACATAACTAAAATACGAAGAAACAAAGGGTTTATTGTTTAAGGGAATGAGCTCCAACCTTGGGAGAACCTAAAGGAATTTCCTTACTTGGATAGATACGAACACTCCTGGTCACTTCACCTGATGGAGAATATAGATTGGCGATCATAGAAGAGAGGCTAGACCTGATAGAGTTAAACTCTCTGAAGATTTGATCTTCAAGTCAAGCATTACTACTCAGTCCTTTCCTTCCCTACTTAACCTTATTGTCTGACCATAACCCAATGTTAGCTCCCTGTCTCCATCATGATTTAAGATTGATCCTAAACTCTTTCTTTTGAAAACCATTCAAAGACTACGTTGTCAAGGTTTGGAGAGCAACCTTTCTTGGATAGAGACCTACGCTTGGCATGAAGCTAAAAAAAATATCCAAAATCTTCTTAGAAGAGCGAGGAAAAACAGAGCCAAAATAAGAGCAAGAAGAAAGAATGCTATTGAAAAAAACTAAGGGTTAGAAATTGGAGCCAGGATTGGTGACAACCATCCATGCTCAAGAGCAATTAACCCTTGCTAAAAAAGAGGTGAGGACTTAGGAACAATTAAATTTTATTTTAGAAGTGAAGATTGACAGATCCACTAAGGAAACATTCAAGTTAATCAAAAAGAAAAGACACAATGAAAATTCCCTTATATCTAAAGAGAATAAACAAAGACTCCTTTAACATTTTCAAGATCTACTCTCCATCAGTTGTGACTAATGAAGAGTTAGGACTAGGATGAAATGTCATCATCCAAGAGCAAAAGGAGCACAAAACTTCAATTTTTTCTTTTTGGAAACCTCTTATACTCCAAAGGAGCTTGACAGACTGTTGAGGTCATCACGGATGGGAAGCCTCCTAGTGAAGATGGACTTTTCTACAAGGTTTTGGGATCTTGTGGGACCCTACCTTCTACTTCTTTGGTAGAAAAAGCATCACTACACGACAACTACCCAAGCACATACGTGGCGGCATAATAAAGCTAATACCCAAGGATAATGAACTAAGAAATTGGAGGCCCCTAACAAGGCTTAATTACAACTACGCAAAAGCACTAGCATTAGGGATTCAAAAATGAATGGACACTTGGATACTCCAGGAACAAGAGGGCTTCATCAAAGGTAGACATCTTTTGGAATCCATAATCAATATTTAGGATGTGAGTACGCTAGAGAAACCCAACGAAACATCTATTTCCTCAAAGTGGATTTTGACATAGCTTATGAGAGATTGGAATGGGACTTCTTGATTCAAGCACATCAAGATGCCTATGTATGTTTCTTATGTCAAAATCTTGCTCAATACTCAACCAAAAGGTGCATTAGGCAAGGTTGCACCCTAGATCCACTTCTCTTTGCTATAGCAACTAACTCTCTTGGCTCGTTCAGCAGCAAGTGGGAGAAGGAAGATCAAATGTATTTAAGTCCCTTCCAATTGATCAGCAGGCAGTTTGCTTATGTGAGAACTAGCTATTCTCTTCACTCATCCTGCATCCTCATTTCACATAGAACTAAGGGAAGTTTCTAACATTGCCCAAGCAAATTTACTTTACAATAGGTCTCCAAAGGGGGGTGACTCTAAACACCCAACTGACTAGCCTCTTCAATTTAGTGCATCCTTGATTCGAGCCCTATTCAAGCCTCACAAGTGGTATTCGCCAGATTCAATGAGCCTTTCGTTATGAATCTTGCTTGACAAATGCTTTCAAGTAGTCAAAACATCAACATGTACCTATAAAGAATGATCATAAGCAAGACGATGGAATGCATGACATAATACATGCATATATTGATCCAAATCCAGGAATGAACGTGAAGAAGAAGATCCTCCAGGAGATGGAGAGTAATTAGAGCTGTGTACACGAGTCCTCCCGATGAGGCTTGATTAAAAGATGAGGCAAATACAACATTATACACAGGACGCAAATCCGACCCCCAAGAGCACCCCTCAAGATATTTTTGGGACTTTGGAATGTCTGAATATTTTCTGCACTATTTCAAGCGCAGTGATCAACCATGGAAAAGCAAGTTACTGCACCCTTCTTTCATATGATCAAGATATTTTGGATCAAATAGGATGTGTAAAACTTCCAAAGAAAACTCTTTCAAGACTGAGTCTCAATGAAAGATAGGGGGAGTAGGTTTGAGATAAGTTTAAGAAGAAGATAGACAAATGGAGAGGCTACCAAGCTCTTACTAGGAAGACACTTGATTTAAACCATGCAAAAAGACACCTAAACCGTATGCCTCCCACGTGCGGGGTGCCTTGTTACCCAGTAGCCATCTTATACTTATCTTGTTGGTGCCTCTCTCTCTGGATCAGAGTTCATAAGACAATGCAGGCCTTTGCTATGGGGAGGAGTCTATAAACAAAAAAATCTCTCTCTAGTAAAATCTTCTTTCTACACCAAACCTACAATTGGGTATGATTGATTTCCAACAAGCAGCCTATAAACTCTCTGCGTCCAATGCCATACCTTGAAATAGTATGGACATAGCTCTTGGACAGAGTTAGTCTACAAGGTACTTAACTAGAGATGGAAATTGTGCCACAATTGGAAAGGCGGATTCCTAAAGATTTGGCACAAGGACATTCCTAAGAAAATGTCCATTGTTCTTTGGTTGCTCCTTCATAAAGCTGTGTGATCCAGCTTAGAGGGGAATGGTAAGAGAGATGACAAATGCAAAAGATATCAGGGATGTCTTCCTCTTTTTATTGCTTGTCCTCATGTGTGGTCCAGCTTAGAGGGGAAAGGATTGGTGTGGTCCCGCTTAGAGCGGAAAGGATTTGTAAGAGTTATGGCAAATGCAAAAGGTGTCAGGGTCACTAAGAGCATGTCTCTCATCTTTTTATTGCTTTTCCTCATGTTAGAAAAATCTGGAGAATAATAGCGGTTCAACCAGAATAACCCATCAACTAGAAATCTATTTTCCACGGGAGGCCAAACACGAGTTTTGGAATTACATTAGAGCTCATGCAATCTGGTTCATATGGATTGCCAAAAACAGTTTTCAGTTCAATAATGTTGAGTCATGAAGAAAAATTCATGATGTGGTTCAACAGGAAAAACAAAGGCTGACCCGAGAGAACTGAAGTTTAATGAATGTCATGCTCAGCTTCTGAAGAAGGTGCAGTGCAGGAACATACACAAAACCAAGAGTAGATCTAGGAGTAGGATTATCAAAATGAAGCTGAACTTTCTTGATGAATGTGATTCAAATGTATATAGCTCAAATGCTGTACAAAATATTTTCTCAGATAGAGCATATATACTGTTTAACAGATGATGGCAGCAGCTTTAATGCACTGATGAATGTACAACAGGAACTACTTGTAAAATCTTAAAATCTTTTGCTGCAGATATATATAAATTACTCTTTCCAGCCCAGAAAAAAGATATTGGAACTGCCTTGCAAAGGTTGCACTAGTTTATGTACCCATCCGACCTCCATTCTTTGTGGGGGGTGCCCATCCGGTGTCTGAAGAAAGACGTGATCCTCTAAGATGTCTGAGCTCTCAGTTGATACTCCAACTCTCAGTACGACATCTCCCTCTAAAGTGACTGTTGCTGCTGCTGATGAAGGGACAGTCGGTATTAGTGTGAAGATATTGATTAATCATATCAGCTTTGAAGATTACATAAAATTGATTTGAAATGATAAAGATTTTTCATGTCTTCTGGTACATTAACAAAACTCAGTATCCTACGTTTTGAGCTTCCATAATAATGGACAAAATAACCAGCTCCCCTTTTTGAGATCGAATTGAAGGAATGAGATTAACTCTGTAAGATAAGGATCCCTAATGAACAAACCTTTGCACCTGAATAGGTAATACAAAATCAATAAGGTGTATAAGTGAGCTCAATTTCCGTGGTTGGATCCCCGATATAATTGACAAACATGTACAGATTTAAAAACAAAATATTAAACGTCCTTCCTAAAAGAGGAAGTGGAATACAGTGAAACATTGGACTTTCAAGAATAAACGAAGTCCCTATGTCCATCCTGGACAGAAACAATGGAGCTTCAATTTTTAAATATGGCATGCAGAACTCAAATTTCCAAATGTGTTTGAAATATGGAGCATTTTACATTTCTGAGTAAATACAGAGTCCAATTGTATTTCCGAATAGAAAAACACACCAGCCAAAAAGTTGCGAGTCCTAGAATGGTCTCGACAGAGATTGAGTGGCAACACCAGAACTAAAACCTTCAGTGTAGGCAGTGTTCTTGAACATCATCTGCAACATTAAGGATAAAAAACCGATTCCAAGAAAGGCTTATCAAATCCAGATCAATTCTCGCCCATGTCTATGTTGAAAACTAGCAAACACTGATAAGGAGACTTGGATTTCTAGAACTACAAAAAGTGAAAAGCTAACACGCATGATTCTCACAGAGCACACAGAGGAAAGATTCGAATCACAATCCTCATCTTATTCACACTTAACAACTTACAATCATGTTCTTCAAATCTGGAGCAAGTCGCTCCCTTACTCTGGCTGAGAGTGTTGATACTAGATTCTTCCCACCTTCATCCACACATTCAGATTTCACCTGCAGTATAGGCCAAGTTCCATCAGCAGCACTGCAACATAATTCCTGCACTCCTCTACATTTTGTGATTTTCTAGCAAGAGCAAGCCTTCAAACCATATGTAATCTGTATGAGTGATCACCATTCATTAGAATCTTCTCCTAAAGAAAGTTGTAGTTATCCAGGCAACTTGTGACCAAGGAGACAAATTTCAAGCCTCTACCAGTAAAATCCACTTTCTGCTTTTCTCTTTGCAAAAGAGAAGGGCAACTACCCTCCACATTAGAGGAAAATCCTACCTCGAGAAGCACAGCTGCTACAGTCTCATCAAGGATGTAATTAGCCAATTTTATAGGATCCTCCATGAGTGTTCTCAATATGCCATATTCTGTGTCTCTCTCTTTAGTGCTAGTCCGTTGCTTTGAATTTGAAATTGAAGAAGCAGGTACCACTGGATCTGCAACATCTAAAAGGTCAGGGTATTAGAACCTCATTTCTTAAATGAGTTCGTCCACCAGCTGTGAGTTCAATTACACATTCTGAAAAACATTAGAAACCGTGGACACCACATGTAAAACAACAGATAGATTACTTGTAATCCTATCCATACTAACAAGGCCTATGGCATTGCAAGTTTCAGGCCAGTCGAATCACCGTGAAAGTGTCATCCATGGACTGATATAAAAGGGGTAACTCGATTGCACTTGGTTGTGTGGCTTGTGTCTATACAAGTTAAGATTTTGCAGCTTAATGATTAGAGGTGAAGTTTATGCTTAATCCTTGATTATCAACTCTACCGATTTGAAGCATTAAAGTGTTGTTAGAACCAATATGTTACAAACATATTTCTGAATATAGAACTCAAGAAAACTGCATTCACTGATCCTGGAGGTGCTGCTCCTCCCCGTGAGCTGCTGCCCCCCCCATCCCCGTACCAGCCAGCCCCCTCTCCCTCTCTCTCCCCCCCACTCAGCCTGCCCTCTCCCTCCCCTTTCTTCTCCTCCTCTCCCTCCCCTTCGCCAGCCCCCTCCCCTTCTCCCTCCTCCTTCCCTTCCTCCTCTCTGCTCTCCCTCTCCCCCCCTGCCAGCCCTTCCACCCCCTCCCTCTCCCTCCTCGCCATCCCTCTCCCCACCCGCTGCCCTCCCGCCCCCGCACCCTCCCCCTCCCTCGCACCCTCTCCCCCACCCGCTGCCCCCCCGTCCCCTCCCTCTCCCCCTCCCTCCCTCTCCCGCTGCCCCCCCGCCCCCCCTACTCCTCCCCCTCCCCTTCCCTCCCCTTCCCCTCCCCCGCCCTCCCTCTCCCCCTCCGCTGCCCCCCCGCCCCCTTCTCCCCCCCGCCCCCTTCTTTCCCCTCCCTCGCCCCCTCCCTCCCCCGCCCCTTCCCCCTCCCTTCCCCTTCCTCTAACCCCTTGTCCCCTCCCTTCCTAACCTGCCCCCCCCCCTTCCTCCCCTCCCTCCTAACCCCCCTCTTTCCTACCCTCTCCTTCAGCCCTCTTCCCTCTTTCCTCTCTCTCCTTCCCTCTCCTCTCTCCTCCTTCCTACGCCCGTTTCAGGGCATCCTGGGTAGTATTTTGACAGACGAAGCCTTAACAGTGTTGGAATCGGCCTTTTCACCTCGATTGGCGAATGGATCCCCATTCAGCCAATCTCCGTCCACTTCCACTGGCCACGAGAACCGTCATTTTTTCAGAAGACGAGTTGCAGCAGCTCCAGAAAGATGTGGAATTAGAGGGCTCCACATCACTTTTCGCCTGCATCTATGGGTCACATCCTTCCAGATCACAGGCTAGAGATTGGATGCTGGCGGCGTTACCAGGAGATCTCGCCCCACACCTCAGGGATATTCGACTTCTGGGACATGGATTCTTCCAAGTGACTTTTGACTCCCACGAGTCCATAGCCCTCGTTCTCAAAGCTAATCCCCTGGCTTTGGGTTCGAGGAAAATTTTTCTTTTGGCCTACACCTTGGGCTTCGATCTGGTCGACGAGGACAGTCGGGTCACATCACTCTTCATTAGGTTTCCTAGTCTTCCTTAGGTTTACCATCGACTTCTTGCTACTATCGGAGCCACTTTCGGAGTGGTCACTGAGATTCCCCCCCTTCCTCGCATGCCTTCTTCATCGGCAGAGGCAATCAGAGCGGACGGGGTGCCTCGAGTTAGGGTCATTGTCTCTAACCCTAACATCTCAGATGACCACATCATGATTCAGCGTCCAGATGGTTCTCTCTTTCGACAGAGAATCGAGATTGCAGGAAGACATTATCAATGCAGAATTTGCAAGACCCTTGGGCACTTTGCTAGAGAAAAAGACCCAAGAGGTCTTCTGGTGCGGCTCCTTCACGTACTACCCCGTCTGCACCTCACCTACGGCCTGTACCACGCACTCCAGGACTACCAGGAGCAACAAGGCGCCCTGCTTCGCGCACCCTAGGACCACTAGGGGCAGCAGAGCGCCCAAAGCCAGCAGCACTCCCAATACCACGTTGGAGAGCGGTCAGAGTGGCTCCTTTACCTCAGGAGGAGACCCTTGGTCCGGTTCAGACAGATGCCATCCAGACTCCAGAGGTGGATGCTGCTGCAGCCCCAGATACTACAGTTCCTCATCAAGAGGCGCCTTCAGATTTCGTTTATGATCACAAGGGGGCTACCGATACTTCTCCCCCTCAAATTGTTCATGCAACAGCTCAGGGAGTGTGTGCACAGATGAGGACTACAGATCCTTCTTCAACCCAGCCATAGGCCTCCTCAGCTCCTAGCTCCAGATCTGCTGATAGAGGCCTGGCAAGTCCCTCTCCTCCTTCCTCCACGAGTGCAGGTCTTCTTCGCACTCCTCGGCCAAACTTGCTTCTAAGAAACTCTTTTTCGACACTGGCCGATTTGGCGACTTTCATGGATGAGGAGGAGTTTGTGCCCTCCACCTTAGGGGTCTCGGTCATTGGGATTCTTCTTGACAGGGCCTCCCCCTCAGCAGGTGTAGGGATCCTTTCACCTGTTGAGTTTACTGCCCTCAGCAGGAGTGTTTCGACCCAGGGCAAGCTGGTCTCCTCTACTAGTTCGGGTAAGCCTTTCCATCCAGCATCCTCCTGTCGATGAGCATAGTCAGCTGGAACATACAGGGCCTAGGCGGAGTTCCACACCGTCGCCGTAGGCAGATGATCCGGAATCAGCTTCCTCCAGGTGTCACTGGAGGTACTATTGATATTCGTTTTATCCAGGAACACATATTGGATGCCGGTGATTGCTCTAAGTCTGGCAAATTGCTTTCTGGCCAGCAGCAAGTGAGGTCATGCCAGTGATTGCTCTAAGTCTGGCAAATTGCTTTCTGGTCATACCTTTCGGATGGCCTTACCCCCTCTTTTTTCATTGCATTCTGGGATATGATTGGAGACTACATTACTTCAGCCCTGCAGGGTATTTGGGACTCTGGTGAGATGCCCGGGTCGCTTACAAAAGGTCTCATCTACCTTATCCCGAAAGGAGCTTGCAGAAATCTAGTGTCCCAGTGGAGGCCTATCACACTTCTGGGGACTTGTTACAAGATTCTGGCCAAGGCAATCAGCCTCCGATTGCAGCCCCTTCTCCCAGATCTTATTCATGACACTCAAACAAGATTTGTGCATGGCAGAAGCATTTTTGATAACATTTTCTCTTTCTGGGAAGCTTCAGAGTGGGCCATGTAGAGCAGCCACAATCTAGCCATTCTACTCTTGGATTTTGAGAAAGCTTATGACAGGGTAGATTGGGGTTTTTTGGAGGGCACCCTTCTATGTTTTGGCTTTACTGATGCTTGGATCAGAGGTGTTTCCTCCTTGTACAAATCAGCCCACAGCCAGGTACTTATCGGTGAAGTAAGGACTCAGAGATTTCATATTTCCAGATCAGTCCGTCAGGGATGTCCCCTTGCTCCTTTCCTTTTTTTGTTCGTGGCCGAAACTATGTGTATCTATATTCGATCTCAAAGACTTCCCATTAGAAGGGAAGAGGAGTTACTTGACAGTGAGTTGGCAGATGACACTGCAGTTTACCTGGATGCCACTCCACAGACGCTCTCTTCCTTTAGGACAGCATTGGATTTATTTTGCTTGGCGGCGGGCGGGGACGTAGATAAATTGGCATAAATCCAATGGCTTTTGGATTAGTGATGAGGACACTCCAGTTTGGGGGCTTGACATAGGATTTACTTGGGTTCAGAGGGGTGTGCCTGTCAGATATTTGGGCTGCCAGGTCGGCTTGGATATTTCTTCCACGCAGCAGTTTGCTCCCGTGTTGGAGAGCATCAGGAGGAAGCTCCTTTTTTGGAGCTCAGCCAAGCTGGATCTTGCCTCTAGAGTTGTGGTGGTCAACCAGGTCCTTTTGGCCACGGCTTGGTTTGTTTGTTCTTGCTGGTGCTATTCTAGGGACTGCATCACTCAGCTCAGGAGACCGATCAGAAATTTTCTTTGGAATGGGCTTGATGGCACAGCAGATACCCTAGCCATGGTCGCTTGGGAGACCCTCATCCTCCCCACACAGAAACCCTAAACCGGTTTGCAGGCAACCCATCATGTGGAATGATAGTATTTTAGATGATCATGGCAGACCACTTGGTGCCTCACTCTACATGCAGTGGTCCCGGTGGGAGAGGGGACCTTCATCATCTTTGGGGTCATGGAAAGCTTGCCAGAGTCTTCCAGAGGAGACCAGGTCTCAGTTGACAGGACATCTCAGAGGAAGTGCAGGGAGGATCTTGCAGATTGAGGCAACCCTTCTAGAGGAGTGGGTAGACACAGATGATATGCCACTCACTTGCTCCACTTGGGCAGGTACTTTTTCGAGAGGCGGTGTTCCGCTTCAGGTTTTGGCCTTTCGAGATGCACAGGAGGATGCCTTGGTTTTTACTGTGCAAGATGGTGGCAGATTGCTCAGATCCACAGAGGACATCTTGCTTGCGTCTGCTTTTCAACCTATCAGGGTCGTAGGTCTTTTGGTGCAGGGATCAGATTCAAAGTGGTTCCTCGACCCAGACCCCCGGCTTCTCTCCACCGGGTCTTGAAGGCTTTGGCTTTACGGGGGAGTTCCCATTAGGTATTTGCAGTCGGATCTTGGAGAGTGGGAGTGGATTCACGCAGGGCATCGAGAGAAGAGCATCCCCTTCTTTCGTTACACGGTCAGTAATGCCAGGAGATTTCAGCTCATTGATAGAGGTTGGAGACCTTCCAAAGTTCTAGGTCTCCTACCTCAATAGATTCTTGATCACCACAGATTTGCGTAGGAATTTCTGGAGGAGGCTCTGGAAATCCCTCAGAAATAGAAAGATCACTCTTTTCTTTTGGCTTTCTATTCATGGAGGGATTGCAGTGAACCTGTGGAGATCACGATTTGGGGCTGATCCCACTTGCCCTCGTTGTCATTCTGCAGAGGAGTCAGTGCGACATTGCCTTTGGGACTGCAACCAAGCAAGATTTGTTTGGAAAGGAGTTGCTCGGATACTCAGCATTTTTCATACTTCCCCTTTCTTCATGACTTGGGGCTCGGTCGCATGGTTATCCCTTACTGGGCCCCAGGTGTTTTATGAGGGTGAGCCTTCTTCTTGGGCACTCTCGATCCGCCGACACGAGATAGAGCCCTACTCTCTTCAGGATGTACCACATATTCCTTTCAAAGCTTCACATGTTTCAGTGGACACCTCTTGGGAGATTTTGGCTAGCATTTCCTCTTGGCACATTTGGAAAGCCACATGCACAGAGGCCTTGGAGGACACTCAGATACACCCATCACAGAGTTCACGGGTATTTGGAGTGACACGGTTCCTTCATCCTCACACCTCCTCAATCAGGTTTGCTATATACTACGTCAATTCATTGTGCACAGCTAGCTGCTGCAGTGCCTAGTGTGTGCATCTCTCCATCTCCAATTTAGCTTTGTAGCCATTGATTGGCATTCTTTGCAGCGATTCATTTCAGTATGCACATTTGATTCCTACCTATGCTATATGTGAGAGGGCATTGCAGTCTAGAAGACATCCTCTTGCTTTCTTTCATGGTATTCAAGCCATCTTTGTCTACACCTGAGATTACGCACTCGTTGGGCAGTCACCTAGAGGAATCCTGCTAGACCTGTGAAGACCCTACAAAGGGCAGTCTTCTTGCAGAAGAGAAAATATGTGCACACACATCTTGAGCTAGAGTATTAGAGCCCTTGAGGCTCCTCTATAAGTCTCAGCCAAACTGAAGAAGGTAAGCCTCTGCAGAAGCCTAGTCACCTCCTTTGATTTGTCATGGTTCTCATTCTCATGCCTCATTGAAGCAAAAATCTTGCCAATTTTGCATGGAATGCATAGAGGCCCAAGGGCATCATTCTATAAGCTGCCTTGCATTGAGGGGTAGCATGGACGATCTCTGATGGTGCTGATGATGGTGAGTCTCTAATGATCCTTCCTCTTATGATTTGGTTTGCCGTATAGCTGCGTTGGAATGGGCTGCATCTTCATCCTATTTCATATATCTTAATCAAGCATATATGTTGAAGTCTCCACTTCCAGCGGAGACTCAACCTTAACAAGAGGAGTCATCAATATATGCCTGTTTCTGTGAAGGCAAGTTTCCATGTACCGATGGTTCGTCCTCAGCACCAGCTTCCAATTCAGAGACTTCTTTCCACATTTCTATTGCCTTATGTTATGATGTCAGTAGCCAATCATGCAGACACCATGAGATACACTAAAAGCATCACTGTACTAATTTTGAACAGCTTTAGCAGATGTCATTCATGGCCATGTAAAAGGAAGATAAGTGATATCATTCATAATCATCTCTATGACTAATAGTTTGGAAAGGAACATGCCCCTTGCAAAAAATTTGAACAGCTTTAGCAGATGTCATTCACGGCCTGACACGTAAAAGGAAGATAAGTGATATCTAAGCAATATCAGTCATAGTCATCTCCAAAACTAATAGTTTGGAAAGGAACCCCTCATATTTGGCATGGGGATTGTCTTGATAGCTTTGAGGGGCATCACTCTGCAATGATCCACTATCCTTACTTGAAACTGCACCGATGAGTTAATTTCAATCCAAAATAAAAGCATGGTGCTTTTGGGAATCATACTAACTGCTGTCCCCTCTAGGAGAAGACATATACAAGTTCAACCAATGTCAGGGAAAGAGAAATAAATCCTAACCCTTATGTGTAACAGTATCTTTCAGCACAGTAACAACTTTCTCAGCTGCGATTCTTGGCTGTTCTGCACCCTGTCCAGATCCAGATGGCACGTACATGGCAAGATCAGGTGGCTGGTCTTTCCCAATCGCAACCACTGTCTGCAAAACATAAACAGAAAAGTTACACGCAAGCCAGCATGATTTTGGCTACCTAAACTAGAATGAAAGGATGAATTTTGATAATGTGAGACGTACTTCAGAGAATCATTGGATAACTTTCAATTCTGTTCATCGACATTTCATCAAGGCCAGCACAAATTTAATTCCAGAAACAAGGTAGGCTCAAAAAGTGTTGCAAATGTCCAATATCACTACATACCTCCAAATCTACATAAAAGGGCTCTCTGCCAATCGATCTCAAGAAAGTGTCAAAGTGAGAAGTTGTCAATGCTGCTTCATAGCACAGCTCAATATTTAGAGCTTGAAACTCAAACAGAAATTTATGTCATTATAAAGAAAGACAAGAAAATCTCACATTTCACAATGGAAACAAAGTATGAATACATCACCTTTTTGGCACTGAAATAAGAAAAATGTTCATGGAAATGCGTCAACTTAAAGGTTGTTATGAAACAAAATTTCATAATTTCCATTACCACAATTTTGTGGCGAGAGAAATACTTCATTACGATCTTGTAATAAAAACAAAAAACTGTCCATGAGACTCAGGCAAATGGTTGAAGGGTTAGAGAGGGATAAAAATCCCTTTGGTTAAATTGGGCTTGGAGGCCACGTTTAGCAAGCTGGCTTGAGGAGCAAGCAAAAAAGGGCGAAATTGGCTTTGAGGCAGTTTTCTGGGCTAGAGTAAGGTAGAGAGAGAGCAGGTCACAGGCTGGGAAAGTGCCCCAGGGCAATTCTAACAAATCACCTTGCCGGTTTTTGACTACCAAAGCAGTCCGTGTGCTTTTTGAGAGCTGCCAGAAGCTCCAAAACGAATTCATGTTTGTGCCAAGAGCCTCCAAAAGAATTCGTTTTTGTGCCAGGAAGCCTCCAGAAGAATTCATTTTTGTACCAGGGCGTGTCTAGAATAAATTGTTTTTCAGTTAGGGACCTGTCGGGGAATTTCATTTCAGTCACGGACCTGCCAAGGAGATTCGTTTTTTGGTCAAGGATCTGCCAAAGAATTTCGTTTTTTAGTCAAGGACCTGCCTCGAAATTTCATTTTTTAGTCAGGGACCCGCCAGGGAATTTTTTTTCCTAGTTAGAAACCTACCAGGGCAATTCGTTTTCAGACAAAGACCAGCGAAAGTGATTCACATGCAGGGCTACTGGGTGCAACCAAGAAGATTTGCCATCTAATGTGGGTTGCCTGAAAGCTGCCAAAAGACAAGTCGCTTGCTTGTCTGAAGTGGTATTAGGGTTTACAGAGCCTCCTAAATAGTTGCCTTCCGCACAGAAGCCCAACAAAGGCCGCAGAACCTTCAAAAGCTTTTGCTTTGCTGCAGATAACCTTTCGGTGCACCAGGAACAGCCAGGGTTGGTTGTTTTGCTGGTCTATGCCTTGCGGGACTTTTAGAGCTGCCAAGACAGACCTCGTTGGTTTCTATCCTGCCAAGACTCTTTTAGAGCCACTAGGACAAACTTGGTTGGTTTTTATCCTGCTAGGACTCGTTTTGAGCTGCAAAGACAGACTTGGTTGGTTTCTATGCCAGGACTCTTTAGGACAGACTTGGTTGGTTTCTATCCTGCCATGACTCCTTTAGGACAGGACTTGGTTGGTTTCTATCCTGCTATGACTCCTTTAGAGCTGCCAATTTGAATTGATCAGCCAAATAGTTGATAAGGATTGCCATGGAATTTTGCACTAGACTGGGATGCCTATCTGAGTCATAAACTAATTGCATAGGAGAATAGAAGTGCCTGTGAACTGAATATTCAGTTGGCTGGTTTTGGATGGTTGCAAAAGAGTGCTTTTGTTGTAATACGGTTGCCTTCTGAAGAAATACTTAAAGAGACGCTAAGTTTTAAACCCAATCAGTGTCTGGTTTCTGAGTAGGAGAAATCTAGCTCCCTATTGTGGTTTCTGTATTCTTGAGCTGCTGAAATTGTTCTCTAAGGGGCTGTAATAATGGTATTTGCTGGTTAGTAATTGTTCACCTCCCTTACGTGTTCCCGAAGGCCGGTTTCAGTTTATGTCACCGAGACGTGAAATTATAGACGGTAATTTACGGTGAATACCATGGCCTTTTGATGAATTAAATATTAAAAGGCAAGTTCAGTGTAATTAATTCCATGGGCCAAGGCAAGTGCTTGAAGGTTAGAGAGGCGTAAAAATCACTGAAGCTGAATTGGGCTTGGAGGCCACATTTAGCAAGTTGGCTTGAGGAGCAAGCAACAAATTGGCTTTGAGACGGTTTTATGGACTAGAGGAAGGCAGAGAGAAGCAAGTCACACGCTAGGAAAGTGCCCCAGAGCTGTTCTAACAAATCACCAAAGCAGTCCGTGTGCTGTTTGAGAACTGCCAGGGCTGCCAGAAGCTCCATAACGAATTTGTTTTTGTGCCAAGAGCCTCCAGGAGAATGCATCTTTGTGTAAGGGAGCCTCCATAAGAATTTATTTTTGTACAAGGGAGCCTCCAAAAGAAATCGTTTTCAGTCAAGGACCTGCCAGAGAATTTCGCTTTTCAGTCCAGGACCTGCCAGGGGATTTCGTTTTTCAGTCAGGGACTTGCAGGAAATTTCGTTTTTCAGTGAAGGACCTGCCAGGAAATTTCGTTTTTCAGTTTCATTTTTCAGTCAGGAACCTGCTACGGAATTTTGTTTTGGAGCCTCTAACAGCCCTGGCAGGTCCTAACTGAAAAACGAAGAGCCTGCGTGCATGTCACATAATGTAAAACAAAACCAAACCAAACTAAAACCCTAGGATTCACTTGCTTTTCACACAGATGAGGCTCCAATGTAGTTGACTACCTCATAGGATCCCTTCTTTAAGCACTATTCACCAATGGTGACATCGGACATGCAGCTTGCTACATAATTGTGATGACAAGAGAAATGACCATTTGTGTTCATTATAGATATTACAACATTATTACATTATATGCCAATTTAATAGTGTGGCATATGTTTGTATTTATTATGGACATTGACCGATGTTGTTATGGCAGTGGATCATCTGAGTAGATATGGTCTGTCGAGCTAGAGCCACTGCTTCAGACGGCATCAAACTTGGACATGTTGGAGATATCATAGACGAAGAGTGTGTGAGATGTGTTGTGTGATGTTTTGTACTAGGAGATCTAGTAGTAGTTCATGTGTGAGTCATGTTTGAGTGCCACGTGTCACAATGGGACTTATCCCATATGCACTTGGTGCTAGTGTGTAAGTGTGTAGCCTATAAAGGCTTGTACTTCACTTGTCACTTCATACTTGATGAATGAATGTGAGCCTTTCCATTATGTCTTCATAGCCTCTCTCTCTCTCTCTCTCTCTCTCTCTCTCTCTCTCTCACACACACACACACACACACACACCATGTTTCTAACATGGTATGGAGCACTAGGCGGCCTATTTCCTTGCAGGTCGGCACAGTTTCAAGGCCTGCCAGCATGTGGAAGGTTTTCATCGCCAAAACTCACCCTTTCATTGCTGCTGCAGCATAGCCGACCACCTGTGTGCACCGTTTGCAGAAGTTCGAGGTCATTGAAGGCGTTTCCAAGCTGCTGCTGCATAACCGCCTTCAACAGAGATATTTTGGAGCTGTTTCTGGCCTTCCAGCACACCTACAGCAGCCGTTTTTTACTGTGGTGTCCTGCTACAGCATTTCGCAACTGTTCTAGGGAGACACCCTATACATTTCGGACCTGCTGTTGTGCTCTGGAACACCTACACACACGCTGCAGTACTTTGAACAGTTATAACGACCTCAACAGCTCCTATTCTGGTTCAGTTCTACATTTCGAATCATTTTCTTTCTGTGTTTTCATTAGGGTTTGTATTTTGGAGCCTCCGAGATCATCGACCAGCTGCTGGAAACATTTATTCAAGCATTTCTTCAACCACCTTGCATTTGTGAAGGCGGCTGATCCATTTCAGAGTCCTAGACCAGCCCCTCCATTTGCTGGTTATTCATTTTAGATTGCTGGCTCTTCATTTGCTGCTGCAAAATTTGATACCTCAGTTTGCTACTATGGAGCCCAGTCCTCGTGGTGAAGACCCATCAGCACAACTCTCAGCTTGGGATGAACAGAATGACAAAGCACTCACGCTTATTAGTGTGAGGCTGGCTAACAATCTACTTCATCAACTTGACCTCACTACTTCAGCCAAGGAGACACTGGACAAGCTCGATAATATTTACGCCACATCTACTGGACCTGAGCAGCAAGCTTTATTTGCTATATTGCATGATCTATCCCTCCCTGAGGTAGTAGATGATGATCTATGATGCTATGTGTTTCTGTGAGTCAATAAAGGTTCTCAGCCTTGAGTTGTCCCTCTAAAATGAATATATTTGGTGTCAATAAGAGGTACTCTGCCATGGGTTGTAGCCCAAAAATGAATGTATTGTCATTTACTTTGGTATGATGGTATTGACCACCCAGTTCAGAGTAAGGGGGGGTGACAAGTGATGGTTTGCCCTTGCCGAGTGACTAAGAAGTCACTATCACACGGGAGGTGTTGGATAGTTGGACTTGCTCTTTGCAGTATTGTGGTGGAGGGGGGATCAATCTACTCCTTGTGTGTTGGGTCTGACACTCTTTTCTCTGAAGGGGGGTGTTGGAGATATCATAGCCAAAGAGGGTTGGTGCTAGTGTGTGAGCGTGTAGGCTATAAAGGCTTGTACTTCACTTGTAACTTCATACTTGATGAAGGAATGTGAGCCTTTCCATTATGTGAGGATCGTTTCCTTCCTCTCTCTCTCTCTCTCTCTCTCTCTCTCTCTCTCTCTCTCTCATTATGAGATCCGTGGCAGATTTCACTGTTTATTTGGGCACAGATTTGGACCTCTCTCTCAGATTATGGAGTATGAGGATCAGTATTGCTTAGCGTTGTTCATCAGGGAGATCACCAGATACAGAGAGAGATTCTTCAGAGAGCACCGTCGCATCCCTGCCAGAGACCTGGTTATTCATGAGGAGAAGGACGAGGCGCAGGACCATGAGCACAGAGATAGCCCATCTTGCCAGAGAGCACCGATGGTTCCACCCCGAGGAGGTACATATGACATGATCCAGCAGCACCGCAGGATGATCTTACACAGAGGCCGTACCCGTCGCTTTATTTCTAGACGACGGAGGATGATGGCAGATTTTCGGAGGAGATTGCTCCATGGAGACTTGGCACCGCCAGCAGCCCACTTGACACTTGCCCAGATCTTCACACTCATGGCAGGAGGCATGGTCGATGGCCATGACTTCCATCATTTCTTTGGATCACAGACCCCTTAGGGAAGACGATGTTCCTCATATTTCATATTTTACATTTTGTATCTAGGAATTTTTGGTACTCTATTTCATTTCATTTTGTATCTAGGATTTTGTAGCCATTTTTGGCATCTTAGCTGTATTACGATGAGGCCACCTAGTTGGCACATCGTTGATGATGTATTTTCCTTTCGGATGATTTTGTGTCCCATAGGCCATGTATGGCCTTCCGTGGACCTTTAATAAAATTTCTTTCTTTCTTTCTCTCTCTCTCTCTCTCTCTCTCTCTCTCTCTCTCTCTCTCTCTCTCTCCCCGTACCTTCCGCTCTCCCGCTTTTCCCCTCTCCTGCTCTCCCGCTCAGCTCCGCCCGTACATCAGTCCGTACCATAGCCATCGTACCTCCGTCATCCGTACCTCCGTACCACAGCCCGTCGCCTGTACATCATACAGCTCTCTCTCTCTCTCTCTCTCTCTCTCTCTCTCTCTCTCTCTCTCACACACACACACACACACACACACACGTCATACAACTCCGTATAGTAACCCTTCGTACAGTCAACCGTACAGCTCCGTACAGTCCCCTTTACAACCCGTTGTACATTCTCTCTACAGCCCCGTACTTTCCCGCAGCAAGCTCCTAGGGTCTCTAACCCCAAGTAGGGCTAAACCCCCAGCCCAACTTGGGGGTTAGGTTCAGCTAAGGAGTTCTAAAGAAATAGCCAAAATATGGAATGTCCTGCCCTCTCCTCCAAATCCCCCTCAACTCCATCAACCTCAACTATTAGGACTCCTACTCTACAATTGCAGCCATGATGCCCTCTCCGTATGCACACAATTACCAGCAAGAAGGGTCCAAACGACCTATCATTGGACAACATGAACGGATTTATTATTTGTAACAAGCAGTCAGAGAGTTAAGGCTTGAGCTGGTAGAAGTAAAGCCTAACTTCAAGTTAGAGAGGGACCTAGCAAGCATGGAGTAATTGCTGAGGTTGTGAACTCATGTAAGAACTCTCCTCCTACTCCTCAACTAGTCTCTACAGTCAAAGATATGGTTCATACTAAAGTACAATCAATCAAGAAAGAAGTGATTGAGGAGTTGGACACAAAGGCAAGCAAGACTGACATCCAAGAAGAGATAGCTTGCCTCTCCTATTGATCAAGCATTTGCTTCCACAAGCAAATAGAAGACCACCAAGAACATTATTTACAGGTTTTACAAGAAAAAAGGACACATTGAAGCCCATTGCTTCAAGAAGAAAGCACAGGAATAAGAGAAGCATCATGCCAATCTTCTGGCTGAAGACGAAGCTGAACTTGAAGAGCCCTCGGAGGAGATACATGCAGCTACAACAGAGGTTCATGGCCTCTCTCTTGACGACAAGGATCCATTTGACCAGGATTGGGGAGTTTCTAGGCCCCTATAATAAGTGTGTTTGTGTTGAGTCAAATAAAGGTTCGCAGCCATGAGTTGTCCCTCAAAATTGAATGTATTCGGAGTCAATAAGAGGTACTCTGCCCTAGGTTGTCCCCCAAAAATGAATGTATTGTCTTCTACTTTGGTTGATGGTATTGCCCACCCAATTCAGAGTAACGAGAAGTGACGAGTGATGGTTTGCCCTTGCCGGTCGTAAGCTGACTGAGAAGTCACTATCACATGGGAGGTGTTGGATAGTTGGACTTGCTCTTTGCAGTATTGCGCTGGAGGGGGGATCGGTCTACTCTTTGCGTGTTGGGTCTCACACTCTTTGCTCTGAAGGGGGTTGTTGGAGATATCATAGTCAAAGAGTGTGTTGGTGTGAAGTGTTGGTGTGTAGTACTAGGTGATCTAGTACTAGTCTATGTGTGTGTCTTGTGTGAGTGCCATGTGTCATGGGACTTATCCAATATGCACTAGGTGTTAGTGTGTGAGTGGGTAGCCTATATAAGGCTTGTACTTCACTTGTCTTGTCATACTTGATGAATGAATGAGAGTCTTCTTCATGTCTTCATTTGAGCATTATTTCCTCACACCCTAACTCTCTCTCTCTCTCTCCCTTCACCATGTTTCTAACAAATCTCACGTAGCATTCTCTCTATCACCTTACATTCACCTGCCATCTCTATCCCAAGAGGACGTAGCACATCTACCATTCGAAGGAGGGTTGCAATTATTCAGCACAAGGCAAGTTTGTATACGAGCAGCCCCAGGATAAGGTGGCCGATTCAAGGGCTCACTTCTAAGAATGAGCTCTACGGCATCATCTTCCGACCTCTCAAGAGGAAGTTCTCCTAGAATCGATCTTTGAAAGAATCTAGAAACTGAATAATTTCTTTTTCTAGAGGACTCACTTCCACTTGAGATTCACCCTTTCTCTCTCTAATGGAAACCAAGTGCACAGAAATAGCTTATATTATTGATTTACCAATAGAAATATTAGATACAACCGGAATTATTTCGCCTCTTCCTTTGGCCAAGATCCTGTGTTCCTTGTTCCTGTGCATGAAAATGAGAGTTTATGGCTTTATGTTGGGAGTGACTTTAACTGGATCCTCTTCAAAAAATGCTCTGCATCTAGGGATGGTCCCAATTCTTTAGTCTTAATTCCTAGCCTCAAAGCTAGGTCTTCTGAGATAAAATTGTTTGTAGCTCCTAGATCGAATAGAATCAAAGCATTATGGTCTCTAACTCTTCTAGATCAGTTATTCAACATAGTAAGAACTCCTCCCGCCAAAAGGGTTTGGCGGTTCTTTTAGCGTTTTCTACTCCCACCAACCCGAAGGCTTTTCGGGGCACTAGGCAGCGATATGCCCTTTTTTTCCACAATGGAAACACTTACCCTCCTTTCGGAAGGCCTCAAGCAGTTCTGGGGTAAGCTTTAACTTTCCTCTGTAGAGCTTTGATGAACCCCTCGGCTTTTGAAATTGGACCTGCTTTTGTCCTTGAGTTGTTGGGCTATATTTCTTTTGATGGTGTCCCCATCCTTGCCTTTTGAGGTAGCTACTGACCGTAGCGGATTTTCCTTCATCAATTCGACCACTAAGACTTAATGTATCAAATCTCGGAGCTTTGTCTTGTGTTTAATGCTGACTTGGGCACGAATACTCGGATGCAGACCAGCCTTGTACCTTCGAAGCTTTGTCTATTGCCAAAGGCTATTCCCTTCAAAAAATGATAGCATATGATGAGACCTTTGCCCCCACTTCTAGGATGAAAACCATTAGGTGTTGGCCACTCCTTTTGGTCAGAAAATGTATTAGTTGGACATTGAGACCACTTTCCTTAATGGGGATTTGCATGAGGATGCGTATGTGAGTCAGCCCATTGGATTTGACATCCCTGGATAAGAAGGTAAAGTGTGTAAGCTGCGTAAAGCATTGTATGATCTCAAAAAAGTTCTGCCGGCTTGCTATGAGAAAATACACAATTAATTAAAGCAACCAAGGTTTGAAGAAGAGTCCAACCAAAAGCACCCTCTATGTCAAAAGAGACAAAGCACAGATTCAAAATGTATAATTATAAGCTGATTTCAACTCTAGTTGAACCTAGGCTTAAACTGTCAATCTACAATAGTGGTGAATCTTTTAATGCCACTATCTCTACAGCCAGGTTGGTGGCTGCCTCATTTACCTATGCAACACATATCCTGACATTTAGTTTGTCTTAGCAGCTATAGACCCAGCCCTAAGACCGCACAGTGGTATGCAATTAAGCGCATTTTTAGATACTTGCAGGCTACCAGCACTCCTTGGCCCAAAACCATTATTTGGGAAATAAATTTGCTGACATCCAAACTGTGCAAAATTTGCCAGAAAGAAGGCAGAGGTCCAGATAACTAATCAGGATGACATTTTAAAAAAAGAGGGTTCAAGAAAGCCACAATAGTACTAATGATTTGGGAGTTGAGAAGAATATAAGCTCCTAAGAGTCTGTTTTTGCAAAAACATGTGACATATCGTTTCTTGTAGCACATAACTAAAGTCAAAGCATGTGACAAACTGAAGCATGTCCATGGACTTTAATGTTGAGCTAGATAAATCACATGAAGCTATCTTGAAACTTTCTGGTGCTTGACCATCTAAGCAAGCTTCCTTCATGTAATGCCACATAAAGAAACAGCGGCATTTACTATTAAGATTATATGTTTCACCTACATAAGAAAACACTCATTGAAACAAAGATGTTTGAGACTTAGCAGCCCAATCCTAAACAATTTGGTGCATATAATATATTCAACAGTACATTAAAAACTTCATTAATATAATAAAATTGAAGTTACCAATCGTTGAATCGTTGGACAATGGATGAAAGAACACCCTCGGATATTCCTTGAAATGCTGATCGAATAAGACAGCTACAGACCTTGCAGTATTGATCCAACGAATAGAATTCATACTCATTAAAATTCGGCTCTTACCCAAATTTATCAGTGAAATTTCTACTGAAGAGATGATTTCAAAGCTAGATATTGTCAAATTGATATTCACAACATATACAAACCACACTATATTCAATATAACAAGAGCTAACAATTCCAAAAGCAAGAGGTCAATCTAAAAGCCCATCAAGTTATTTTCAATAAAAGCAACTAAATCTACATGGAAGAGTACTACCTTGCAGATGAATTCATTAAGGCAAACGGAGTAACACTGCCAAGAGGAACCTTCCCACCAAAAAATCATTTGCTTGGTCAAATTCTCTCTCTCTCTCTCTCTCTCTCTCTGTCTCTCTCTCTCTCTCTCTGTGTTATTAACTAGAAAAGAATTCGAGGCATGATGCTAGACGCGAGGCATGGGGACGCTTGAGGGCCATAGAGGAAAAGGGAACGTGAGGGAAAAAGCATTAACATAGGTGGGGAAAAAGGATTAAGAGGGGTGGGAATGAAGAGAGGGACTATGCCACAAGGGGGAAGGGAGAGGGGGAAGAGGAGCATGTACATGCTGGGAGGTGGAATGTAGAGATGGAGACATCAAGGGAAGAGAGTCATGCTTTATTTGAAAGGAAGAATGGGGGGGGGGGGAGGAAATCAAAGTACTAGCTAGGTGGCTTTACAAGAATGAGCGTGTTCCATCAAGGAATAGCCCCTTCCTTTTATAGCCAAGAGAGGGGGTCTCTCCCAATAAATGCATCCTCCCACATGCATGGTGTGTGTGGAAAAGTCTCCCATGTGGGCTAGGCAGTTACGCACTCTCAATGTTCATCTTCTGTCATCCTCTGTTCTTGTGCCAATCTCAAGGCCGGAATCTCTATCTCTAGGGGTAAAACTGCCTCAGTATCGTACACCAACTCAAAAGGAGTGTGACCTGTAGACGTTTTATGAGTGATGTTGTAAGCCCACACATCTTCAGTGACCTTCTGATCCCACTGGCTCCTCTTCCCTGTGGCCATTTTTCCCATGGATTTACAAAGGAGGCCATTGGTCCGCTCCGTTTGTCCCATGGATGCTGGATAATAGATGTTAGAAGTGCGATGATCAATACCCATGTGATCCATGAGCAACTCCATTGCTTCATTTAAGAATGGACTCCCATGGTCAAATACTATTTCCATGGTTGTCCCAAATATGAAATTTGGCAACAGATACGTTCAAATATGAAATTTCAAACTACCTTACCATTTGCAGCGGGGAGGGCGATAACTTCAGCCCACTTAGTAACATACTGAGTGGCTACCGAAAGATACTTCTTTTTGCGGGCAGTCATGGGTGGGGGCCCAACAAAATCTATTCCCCACTTCTGAAACGGAAGGATGGACATCACTGGGTGATGTTGCCCTGGACGCAAATCCTTCCTACCAAAGAATTGGCATGGTTCACAAGTTTTGCAATACATAGTGACATCCTTGAACAAGGTTGGCCAATAGTACCCAACATGTAAAATCTTCTTAGATGTATAGTCACCGGCATAGTGGCCTCCACAAAATAATGCTTCAATACCTTAGGTACTTCACTTGCATCAATGGCCCGTCTTAGTATCCCATCCAGGCCTTGACGGTACAACACCCCATCAAAGAGAGCCTACTATCTCTACGGATTTTCATTCTCTCATAGCTAGTACTTTCTGGAGGAAAGGAGAAAGCAGTCAGAAACCTGTAGATACCACCATACCATGGATCCCCAACTTCTATGGCCGCTACAAGGGTTACATCGAGACACTCCTCTAAATCAATCAAAGCATTCTTCAAGTTGGAACAACCCCCTTTTACAATTTTGAAAGAAAAATCATTATCTTGTAAAACTGTCAACCACTTGACCAATCGGCCCATAGGATTTGGTGATTGAAGAATCTGCTTTGCAAGACCATTGCTACAGATTATAATGAAGGACTTTCGAGCAACATAATGCTTAAATTTATCAAAGCAGAACACTAAAGACAAAGCATGCTTGCCAGCCTCAGAGTAGCGTCATTCAGTTTCGAGCAATTGTCGAGAAGCAAATCGAACGCGATACATGAACCGATCCTCCCCTTGCTGGAGAAGAATACCCGCCAGAGTGTGCTCACCAAGCCCAAGATTGATATAGAAAGTCTTTAACCAATCAGGATTGCGTAGAATGGATTTTGAAGCTAAAGCACTCTTAATTTGTACAAACCCATAATCACAATCCTTATCCCAAGAGAAATCAACTCCATCTTTTAATAGCATAGTCATGGGTCACGTCAAAGCAGCATATTGATCAATAAAGCGGCGATAGTATCCTGCTAGATTGACAAATGAGCGTATTTGACGTTTGGTTGGTGGTGGGGAGAGCTTGAGGATAGCTTCTACTTTCTTGGGGTCAGGCTTGACGCCCTCGGATGAGACAATATGTCCCAGTAACCTCCCTTGAGTGGCTCCAATGGTGCATTTATCAAGGTTGAGGCTGCCATTCGCATCATTGACCCTTTGGAAGGCCAACCTAACCTTCATGATGTGCTCCTTACGTGCCGAGAATATACAGAAATCATTTAAAAACACCTCCAAGAAAACCCCTAAATATGAAGCAAACACCATCTGCATAAATCTTTTAAAAGTAGCAGGAGCATTAGATAGGCCAAATGGCATTACTTTGAATGCAAATCCCCCAGGGTGTGGCAAATGTGGTTTTAAGCACCTCCTCCTCAGCAATTCTGATTTTATAAAACCCGGAGTAACCATCACAGAAAGTATACATCTCATGACCACTTACCGTCTCAGAATGAGGTCTTGAAAGGGAAGAGGATGATGGTTCCTCTTAGTGGCCGCATTGAGTTTCTTATAGTCGATGCAGACCCACCACTTGTTGTTTTTCTTTAGGATGACTACCACTGGTGAAACCCATTCAGTATTGTGAACCAGAACAATGTGAACCAGAACAATAAACCCAGCTTCTATAAGTTTCTGCAACTCTAAGCGCAAAGCATCGGTCTGTAGGGGCCCTAATCTCCGATACTTCTAAGCCACAGGCTTCAGCTCTATCTTGTGCTCTATGGCAGTCACATGGCGAAGGTGGTGATAGCTAGTTGCTAAGAGATCAGGGAAATCTTTGAACATTTCTAGGAAGTCTTTCACACTTAGAGTGAGGTCTGGGGAAAGCATAGATTCAAGCTGTTGAGAACTAGCTGTTACCTTTTCTACAGGTGGCAGAGTCGGAGACACCTCCATCATGTAAACTTCCTTCTTTGAGAACTCCTCCCCTCCATCTGATTCTTCCATTGATTCAGACACTGAGGATGAGAGAGTATCACTTTCTTGCTCCTCTTCTTCTTCTGGTTCAGTGGCACCTAGTTGCATCAGGATCTTCTCCTTAGAAGCACCAAAAGACATGTGTCCTATCTTCCAATAGCTGATTGCATCACTCTTTCTCAACCATAGTCTCCCGAGTATGGCTGGGTGACTCATGCCTGTATCTTCGATGTCCACTATATAGAAATTGACGGTGGTGGTTAACCCATTGACAATGATGGGCAAATCCTCAATGAATCCTAGGGTGGCGAGTCGTCGACCATCTGCTACCTTGATTCGAGTGGAGGAACGCCTTGTGCATTTCAAATTCAATTTCTTCATCATACGGGACACCATGATATTACATGCAGCTCCCCCATCGACACACACACTTTTGACACGGCAATTATCTATGATGACATCTACTGTATGCGGGTGCCGATCAATTTCTTCAAAGATAGAAGAAACCTCTCGTACCTTTTCCTTTTTCTTGCTCCTCCTTGTTGAGAGCCCTTGCTGCAGCTCACGTCTCACCTTAGGACTTAATGCCATTAGTTGAGGAAGTGTGATGCTCAAAGACCGATGAGCAAGGTCCTGAACAACCGAACAGTCCTCTTGCCTCGAGCCGATGGAAAAATCCGAGGGCGACCACTTACTCCTGCGAGTCCACGGTTTGGAGAGGGATCCGAGGTGGTACAACTTCTTTTTCCGAGGTCAAGAATCTCTACGTCAGAATCCTCAGTGCCTGATTCACTTAGAATATTCACCCTTGGAATTTTAGGACATTCCGTGCGATAATGACCCTTCTGGTGACACTCGTAGCACACAACATTGGCACGTTTTCTTAGAGGGCGATTAGCTTGATTTTTTATGTCCACCATCTCAAGCCAAAGATCATTCAGGGCCTTGGCTAGGTCATTGACTCTGGGTTCTTCAGCAGGAGGGACCGAGGGAGTAGAAAGGAGAGAGGCTCGTGGACGAGGCTGAGGAAATCTTCTAGGCGGAGGTTGAGAAAATACTCCTTGTTGAGGGTAAGCATCTAAGGGAGGACCATACATTTGAGGTGGAGGCGGTGGATATATCTCTGATGGGAAGTGGGGGTATGCCTCTGAGTTGGACCCCCCAAGTTATTGTTGCAAAAATTGAGGGAGTTACGGAGGGACAATTGTCTTCTTTGAAGCGGGGCTAGATTGAACTTAATCAAACTTTTGAGCAATCTCATGTCCTACCACCATGGTTTCTGGATTCTTCCATTTAAGCTTAAAACGAAATTCATCACTTGCTCCTGCTACGAGATAGCCCAACACATGCTGAGTCATTCCAATTCGAAATCCGACGTTGTCCTGCGTGGCAATTAAACGGTCCAGGAGCACAGCCGCTCGATCCACATATCGACACATCATCTCACCTTCTGACTGCTTCAGGTTTGCCACCTGCAGGTACACATTCTCCGGCTCCTCTTCTTTGCTGAAATACTCGATCATAGTTGCTGTCAACCTCGGCCAACTTTGGCGAACGTCTTCGGCTTGCTTCTCGTACCACACTTGAGCCAAACCCTCTAGAAATCTGGAAAGAACCAACAGCCATCTATCTTCAGTAAGAAAGTTGAGAGAAACATAACGGCGCTTGAAGGCCACAAGATACTCATTTGGATTTTCTTCCACTCGACCACAGAATACGGAAATGTCAGCCATGCTTGGAAGATGGAAAAGAGAGACGAAATGAGGCTTATCTATTGGCAAACAATGGAAAGAGGTAGCTTGAACTGAAAATCAGGTGAAGATACATCTACAAAGCACACATAGACAGGGTAGGGTGTGATTGGTGTATTGTGAAATATTATACAAGAAGAATCTTCAGCATAGAATAGCTCATAGACAATCTTAAAAGGATCAACCCTCATGATATTGCATCCATCTTTACAAGCGAGGGTTAGAGACGCGGCACTGCATGAGGTTATTCATCAAGGCAAACAAAAATGCCATGACAACTGTCAACAGTTGGAGAGCTTGCACATCACATTCAGCTTCTTCCAGTTCTTATAGTCGCCATGCTATTTCTTCAAGGGATGTGCGGTTTGGCATCCTTTTTTTATGCAATATCCTTAAGGACCTTTCTGATGATCTTTGAGAGAGGTTGTGCCGCAACTTCCTCCAAACCGAGACGAGGCCACGGAGGAAGGGGGAGCGGGGCTGAAGTGAAAATCCACCGGATAAACGGCTGCCAATCACCCCCTCTCTGCGGGATACATGCGCTGAGACCATGCTGAAGCAAGAGCTTCCACGTCTGCCCTCCTGGGGTCAGACCGCGGATGACTAACTTGCCAAGTAATGCCTAACTCTGCAGTTCTGGATCTATGATGCCAAGACCGCCCTCTGTCTGGGGGAGAATGACCGTCTGCCAGGCGAACCGGGCTCTGGTGGTGCCGGAACCATCTGAGCCAGACCGCAGAAAGTTCCGCACCAGTCTCCTCAGCTAGGCTACACACGATCTCGAGAAACACCGGCAAGATGCCACGTACCAAGCGGTGGCTAGAAGGAACTAATTGACCACAAGGGCCCTGCCTGCCAGAGATAGCCGAGCCGTGCTCCAGAAGGCTAGCTTCCGTCATATGGAAACTAGGACCGGTAGGAACTGCTGAGCCGGCGTGATATCCAGCCCTATCTGGAATCCCAGGTAACGTGTCGTCTGTCCTCTAGGGATCCAGTGAAACCCCAGGAAAATACCCCACTGTGAGCTGGCTCCCAGATCCGTAAGAAAACCAACTGACTTATGCCAGTTGATTTTTTTGCGGACTCACTTCCTACGAGACCAGTGGTAAGAAAACCTGCCAGTTGATTTTTTTGCGGACTCCAGAAGTGAGTCATGGCCTCCGCAAAAAATAGGAAGAGATAGGGCGCAAGCGGGCAGCCTTGACTTACTGAGCGCTCGAGGGTGAATCTCTCCCCCATCCTGCCACTGATGATAACCCGGCTGAAGGCCGATCTGTAGAGGCTAGCAATACCTCTGATCCACAACCGAACCGAGAAAGTGTGCCCTCCAAGAAGGACCAGTCTACCCTGTCGTACGCCTTCTCAAAGTCAAAAAGGAGTATGGCAAGGTGCTGGCCACTATGCTGGGCCCACTCCGTCGCCTCTGAGAATGTGAAGATGTTGTCCAAAATGCTGTGATCTTGGACAAAACCAGTCTGGGTGTCATGGATCAAGTCATGTAGCAGGGGTCAGATGCGGCTACTGATCATCTTGGCGAGGATTTTATAGGTAGTCGGGAGGAGGGTGATAGGCCGCCACTGTCTGATCTCTTGACGGTCCCCCCCTTTGGGGATGAGGCAAATCAAGCCTGTCGCAAGGCTCTCTGGCATCTGTCCGCTGGAGAAGATATGCTGAAAGGCTGCGAGCAAGGGATGGTGGATCTGCTCCCAAAAGGTAGTGAAGAAAGCTCTAGAGAGCCCATCCTCACTTGGGCATTTCTGCCCATCAATATCGCTCACAGCATCCTGCATCTCTGCCACGATGAATGGGGCGAGAAGGTTTTCACTCATGCTAGGCTGCACGAGCGACGGCATATACCTCCACACCTCCTCCCTGCATCGACGAGCACGAGGGTCTGGGGGCTCCTACTGGAACAGGGATCTCTAGAAATCTGTCGCCAAGTCCCTGACCTCGTCTGAACCTGTCCTGACACTACCATCCTGTGCTCTAAGAGATCGGAGCTGTTCCCCTGCTGACCTCTGGCCATGAGTCCTGAAGAACTCTCTACACATCCTGTCGCCTTTCCTAGCCCAAAAGGACTTGGAAGCATGAAACGAGAACTCTGAGCATCGCTGGGTGATCTCCTCTAACATGGCTCGGGCTCTAACCTCCTGTCGTCTGAGCTCCTCACAGCCTGGAGAAGACTGTTGCATCCGCTGTATCGAGGCAAGGTCTCGTCTGAGACCCCTCTCCTTCGCCCACCACTGCTGCCTGTCGCCTCCTGCTGACATATGAGACTAGACTCGGCAAGAACCTGAGCTACCTGAGCTACCATATCCCCCATGGGGTCCCAATCCTGCTCCCACAGGTCCACTATTCTGCTGCGAACCGCTGCTCTGGAGTAGATGGAGTCTGGGATCCGGCACGAGCGGGGAGATAAGGAATGAGAGGCTGAGTCCAGGACTAGGATGACTGGGGCATGGCCAGAGAGGGTCATCCCTGGAACCACCCCTGACTCTCCACCTCTGCCTATCGCCCAATCACTGACATAGAAACGGTCCAACCGCTCCAAAAGTCTACCTCCCTCCCTCCTGTAACCCCAAGAGAAGTCCAGGCTCCCTGTCCATCTACAAAAGGAAGGCTCCCTCCAACTGTCCTGACCTCCCACAGCGAACAAGGAGTCCCATTCCACTTGCTCCAACTGAGCTATACCGAGGAACTCTGGGTCCCGTCCCTGCTCATCCTCTAAAGCCTCAAGGTTATTGAAATCCCCTCCTACAATCCAAGAATCCATCTCTGGCAATAAGTCTGTCAAAGAGCTCCAGAAAGCAGCTCTCCGTCTAAGGTTGGTCGGGGCACAGATATTGAGGATGCCGATGCGGGATCCCTCAATATATTCAAGCCCACCCAAAGGGCTCGTCCTGGGATCAAGGTGTCAAAACCACACACATGCGGAACTAGAGAAGCGTCGATGGAGGTACAAACACCCCCGCTCCTCCCCTGCTCGCCAATCGAAGGTTCCCAGTAGGTGTGGGAGCGTCTTGTGAGGACCTTCCCACACTTACTGGTCTGAGAAGCCGAAAGCTTGTGTTCCTATACGAGCACATCTACCCTTCCCACCAAAGCTGGCTGGAGCTCCTGTCTGAGCACCATCTTCCTAGGGCCGCGGATTCCTGATGAGTGGAACCCGTTGACGTTCCAAGAGATAATGCGTATACTCATGGAGAGGAGAGATGGGCCACAAACAGCTGTCTGCTTGCAGTCGATGCCGAGGTGGTCATAGGATGTCCAGTGTGCAGACGAAGGCGATTCTGTGAAGGTTTCGACGGAGAGGCCGGATCATCGGACCCATCCTCTAAAACCTTAAGCAGAGGGGAAAGGCCCTTCGTCCCATGGTGGTAAGCTCTCTCTAACCAACTCGAAGCCTCCGCCAAGGAAATACTGTAGAAGCCCGCTACCTCTAAGGTCCTCCAAGGGCGGAGCCCTTCCGCGTAGATCCACTCCAGAGGCGGTCGAATGATGACCAAAAGGCGGAATCGTTTGGCGCTGTGGCGCCATCTCAGACGAGCATCACCCTCCTTCCACTGCTGCTGAAGAAGCTCCGCAGCTCTGCTACCGATCTAGTCCTGTACCTGCTCCTTGGACTGATCACGAGCGAATCGTCTCCCAAACATTTTCATTCGTCCATAGCAATTCCCGTCACTGGTGATAGTGAAGGAATAGCTAGAACCATCATGGGAGGCAAGGACGGACACCTTACCCTCCGCCCCCTTTCGGAGGAAGAAGATGCTGATGTCTAGGCATGCAGGGAAGGAGCCAATACCAGCTGCATCCAAGTAATCCCAAGGTCCTGCTCGGTAAAACTCCAAAGGTAGAGCTCTAGGAGCTGCCCTTGGGTGGGGGGACGAAGATGAGGAGTCGGAACCAGAAAGAGGGGTGCTGGCTGTCGAAAGAGTTGGAGTGGTGCTGGCCGTCTGCGGGGAAGGGCCTCTCCCCTCCACCGGGCCAGGGGGGATAGGCACGGAGGAGGTCTGTGCTGGCTTCGGGGCTGCAGGCGGTGCAAGCGACCCCCCCCGGCACCTTTGGTTTCAGCCCCCCCCTCTCCCTCGAGCATGATCCCACGGGGGCGGCCTGCTTCACCAAGGAGACCTGATGCTCTGTCAGTGTTATGCGGTAGGCTAAAGGAGGGGGGGTCCGTCTGGGCCACCGGTTCCGGACTTACGGCTGCCATACCGCACCGACAGACTGCGAAAGCTCTAAAAGACGGGGGAAAGGAAGTGGCAGAGCCAAGGGAGGGAGGAATGGGACAGAGGCGGGGGAGGAAAGAGGGAGGGATGGAGATGTACGAGGAAGCGGGGGAAGGAGAGGCGGTAGAGTGGGGAGAGAATGGCGAGGGAGGGGAGGAAAGGAGGAGGGAGGGGGGGTGGCAGCGCGGCGCAAGACGGGGAAGGGGAGGGAGAAGAGACGAGGGTGTGGCAGCGCGGCGCGAGGGAGGGCGGGGAAGCAAGGAGAAGACGAGGGAGGGGACAGGGGGGATGGCAGCGTGGCGCAAAGGTGGGGAAGAGGGAGGAAAGGGGGCGGGAGGGTGATAGCGCAACGCGAGGGGGGGGAGGCGAGGAAGGATGGAGGGACGGAGAAGGAAGGAGAGAGGGGGCGGATGGCGGGCGGAGAAGGAGGAGAGGGGGACGGAGGGAGGCGCGGCGGCTGTGAGCAGAGAGGCGGCGGAGAGGGAGGAGGGGAGGGGGGAGGGGGCCGCGCAGCGCGAGGGCGGTAGACGAGAGTGGGGGGGTGGGAGCATTCGCAAGAGCCAACAAGTATGGAATAATCCAATATAATATCCATCTCCACCTATTTCATAATACTTCTCCAATGGTCCTTGGTCCATGTCTCACTAAATGCAGGCATGGGACCCCCTAGGTGGAGGGGTGGCACATGGAGGACCCATGCCACCTTATCATTTTATATTGTTACTACCATGGATTATGTACAACACACCTTATGAGTCCTCTTACGTGGAAGGATGGCACATGGTTATGCCCTGCCACCTCAACCATGGACCTTATGCACACCATATTTTATTATACTATTGCCACACATACAAGCACACACACATATTTATGCCTTTTACTTTGGTCAAATTCATCCATAACAATGTGTGTATCTGTGTGTGTGTGTGTGTGTGTGTGTGTGGAGGGGCATGGTTGAAGATGCTACCTCAGCACAAAATAAGAAAGGCAAAGCTGTGCGAATGGCGAATACCATCCACCTGAGCCTTGCCAGCAACCCCAAACCTTCCCTAGCCACTCAAGTACTTTGTGTTCAAGGATCGATTCGTGGAACAACGGTCACTATCCTCATCGACAGTGGCTGTTCTCATAATTTCCTAGCTAGTTCGATGGTCGACAAACTTTGGCTGACCACCAATCCTAGTCTCATGGACTATCAGATTGAACTCGCAAATGGAACTACTTTCTTGTGCAACACCAGGATCAAAAACTTGTCTTTTCGCATCCAACATTATACGGACAAGTTGAACTTCGACATCATGCCTCTTTCTCGGTACGATGTCATACTCGGACAGCAGTGGCTCTACGACTATGATCCATCAATCAGTTTTCGCAGCCATACCATCCAGTTTGTCCACCAGGGAAAACTTATTGAGCTACCTGGTTCTAGGGACTCTCCTTCAACCCCAGTTGCCTCTGCCCTACAAGTAAAGAAGTGGGTTTGTAAACGCCAAGTAAAGACTTCACTTCTGTTGGTTACGGCAGTACAGGAGACACCAACTAAGGATCCTCCTGAATACCTCAACCAACCTTTTTTCCAGCCTTACATGGATATTTTTCCACAGGAATTGCCAAAGCAGTTACCACCTCGACGACCAGTGGATCACCCAATCGAACTTACTCCCTACAGTAATCCACCGTCGAAACCTTCTTATCGGGTTTCTTACACTCAAAATGAAGAAATCCAAAGACAGGTCACCGAACTACTCGACAAAGGTCACATTCGGCCCAGTCGCAGCCCTTTCGAATCTCCTGTACTACTTGTGGAAAAAAAGAATAAGTCAATGCACCTCTGCATCGACTACCGAGCCCTCAACAAGCTCACTATTAAAAACAAGTATCCATTGCCTCGCATCGATGACCTCTTCGATCAACTTCTACACGCAACACAATTCTCAAAGATTGATCTTCGTTTAGGTTATCATCAAATTCGCATACGAGAAGGCGATCAGTACAAGACAGCTTTTTGAACAAAGTATGGACACTATGAATGTTTGGTCATGCCTTTTGGGTTAAACAATGCCCCTGCCACATTCATGACACTAATGAACGACATCTTCAGGCCTTTCCTCGATAAGTTCGTCATTTTACCTCGATGACATCCTCGTTTTCAGCAGATCCCTACATGAGCACAAACAACATCTTCACCAAGTTTTTGAAGTTCTCCGCGCAAATTCTCTCTACATCAACATTGAGAAGAGTGAGTTCTTCAAGACCCAACTCGAATATTTGGGACATGTTATTTCAGCTCAAGGCATCTCTGTGGATCCCAAGAAGGTCGAGGTAATCCGAAACTGGCCTACTCCTAAGAATGTTCATGATGTCCGCTCTTTTCTCGGATTGGCAAACTTCTACCATACAAAGGTCTATCAGTTTTCCGAAATCGCAGCTCCTATGTCCGAATTATTGAAAAGCACAGCAATTTTTCAGTGCCTTCCCGAAACAGAGTATAGTTTCCAACAACTCAAGCAAGCACTCACTACCACACCAGTTATGGCTATTGCTGACCCAAACCTTCCATTTGAGGTCATGACCGACGCTTCCGACATCGCTACAGGAGCAGTCTTGATGCAAGAAGGCAGAGTTATTGCTTTTGACAGCCATAATCATTCTAATATCCAAACCCGATACCCGGTTTATGATAAGGAGTTTCTTGCCGTTGTACATGCTTATCGCTCTTGGAAACATTATCTCATGGGAGCCGACTCTGTGGTCAAGACAGACCATCACTCTCTAAAGTATATCTTTACTCAGCCAGTCATGAACGCTCGACAAGCACGCTGGGTTGAGTTTCTGGCCAACTTTCACATGACCATTGAGTACATTCCAGGACTACGCAATGTAGTTGCAGATGCTCTCAGTAGGTTACCTCTAGCATCAGCTATGATAATCTCTACATTACCTGTGGATGTTCCGAATTCATTCAAAGGAAAGTATTTCAATGATAAAGACTTCGGCATAGCAGTACAGGTTCTTTCAAAAGATCAACCTTCGACTTCCAAACAGAAGATTTTCTCATCCTATTCTTATACGGACGACCTTCTGTACTATCAAGATCGCGTCTGTGTACCACATGACAAGGATGTTCGACGTCTTTTGTTAAAAGAGCATCATGTAGTTCCTTATGCTGCCCATCCAGGCATCAATAAGACTTATTGGTTACTCAGTGCAACATACTACTGGCCTCAGATGAAAAGCGATGTCATCAAAATGGTTACATCTTGCTTATCTTGTCAACAAATGAAAGCAAGCCGACGACTTCCAACAGGACTTCACAGGACTTCTTCAGCCTCTTCCAGTTCCAACTGAAAGGTGGGAAAGTATTTCCATGGATTTCATTACAACACTACCACGATCCTCCAGAGGTAACACTCAGTGCACAGGCTCCGGGCATAGCCAAACTTTTCATACAACACATCTTCCGACACCATGGATTGCCCAAGAATATCATATCCGACAGAGATCCTAAGTTTACCAGTCACTTTTGGATTTCACTGTTCGAATCTTTGGGTACAACTCTACTGTTCAGTTCAGCCTACCACCCACAATCAGATGGCCAGACTGAAAGAGCCAACCAAGTTCTGAAAGAAATGCTTCGACATTATATTCAGTCACGCCTAGCCGCTTGGGAAGAGTATCTACCACTCCTTGAGTTTGCTTATAATAACTCTTTCCATAGTGCCACCATGACTCCATTCCAAGCAGCTTATGGACACACTCCGATTGTACCAACGAATTTTGTACTTCAACATCGAGTGGCCCTAGCTGATCAACTGGTTCAAGAAATGCAAGACATTCTACTCCAAGTCAGGGATCATATGCGAAAAGCGCAAGAGCGGTATCAACGGTCTGCCAACAAACATAGACGTCACCTGGAATTTGACACTGGTGACATGGTGCTATTATTTGTAGCCCCACATCGCTATAAGACGGTTAAGTCTGTGTTTCCTAAGTTGCGACCAAGATACTATGGACCTTTCCGGATCGTCAAGAAAAATTCACCTTTAAGTTACAAATTGGAATTACCACCATCATGGGGTAAAATCCATCCAACATTTCATATTTCTTGGCTAAAGACGTACATTCCAGGCGATGAAGCACTTCCTCCTGCAGGTGATTATGTCCCAGAAATCGAAGACGATTATGTTCTCCTTATTCATAAGCGTATTCTGGACCATCGACAGCGAGAGACTCGACATCGACTTATCACGGAATTCCTTATCCTTTGGCGAGATCTGGGCGACTCCGACACTACTTGGTAGTCTGATGAAGACTTACAGCAGTACCCTGACATTTTACAGCAGTATTTTCAGAATTTACCGTGATATTTTCTACATCAGTTCATTATCTCCACCAGGGTCTTCTTTTGAGTGGGAGGGGATGTCACGATCTGTGACGTATTTCTTTCTCTATTTCTAGACTTATGGATGGTTTGATGAATGGACACTTGTGGAAGGGTATGCCCTTTCGACGGGACACTTCCTAATGAGGCACAACCCTTCACAAGAGACATCCTATTGAAGAGACATTCCTATTGTAATGTACCCTCTCATCAAGGGTCACACCCTTCACAAGGGGTACACACCTCTTCATGCACATACCCTTTGGAGTACACACCTTTTCATGTGTGACTCTTCACTCTCTATATAAGAGAGGTCCAATTGTATGGATGACAACAACATCTACCCTACAGACATTCAAGCAATACAATTATTCCTTGTTCTCTGCTATCTCAGTCTCCTTTTTGTTCCTTAGCACATCTCTAAATATAGTAAATCTAGGATTTCTTACATTTCAAGTTTATGTGAAAATGTTTTGCAGGGACTCCGATGGGAAATGATGATGTACAGTATGGGTGCACCAGGCACTCCATAGCACATGGTATCCAATGTGTCACAATGTTAGTTGTGGATGGCATATGTCCGTCATTGTAGTCCTTTGCCAAGTGCTCATATTGTCATGAGTGGTGTTCCGTATTGTGGTGAAGTCATGAGAGCATTCATGTACGGGTTGGGGCTGATTTATGTGTGGGCATGCATGCATTAAATGCCTTGCTTGATGGTTATGTGCAAAGGGTGGTGCCTAAGGTTGGGATTTGGGGATTAATTGCCTTGGTCTAAGTTTTAGGGGAAGGGAAAGGAGAGTAGTAAATTCCATGTGGTGATGTGACTGGAAATTTTGGAAGGTTAGCATGTGCACGCAAGGTGGCTAGTGATGAAGATTTGCATGCTTCTGGAGGGAGAGCTGGCATGAATCATGTGGAGATGGCGGGCTTCTCGGATTGTTCGAGAGAGAGGATGATTCAACTGGAAACACGTCGTGAGGGATTGCATAGCGACAGCAAGGAGACAGAGAGTACGTCGTGTGGTGGACAAAAGGTCACGCTGGTCGAAGGGATTTAGGGGAACTGTCAAAGCAAGAAAGTGCGACCAGGGAGCAGAGCTATCCTAAAGGAACTGGAAGCTCTGTGGATGGATTGTGCTGGATTCTGATCAAAGCATGGATATGGTTGCTGATTTCTGATCGTGTTCTTGTCGGCGTCCCATTCACGATAAAGAGTTTGTCCTTGACTTCGCACGTCGTGGTATTTGTGTCTAATGATTTGGCAAGATCCTGACAACGTGTTTGATCCTGGGTACTGTGAGAATGTTTCTCTGCTGGATCACGTTTGGATTGCTGGAAAGACAGCCTTGGTGATATCGCACGTTATGTCAATTGTATGTGATTGATTGATGAGGATTCGGTCGGCACTTTAGCGTGGCTGTTCGCTGGAGGAGGAAAGCAATTGGTGCTGTTGTTTTGACGATCGTGGTGGCTGATTCTTGGTCGCACAGAAGGAGTCTTCTTCAACGTGGTGTGAGCTATGGGGACGCAGACTTACATGGCTGGTTGATAAGCTGATAATAGTCAGAAAAATCGACTAGTATTGCTGAATAGAGGAAAATCTGTTTCGAGGTTTGGGATTGAGGGGAAGTTTTCCTGTGAGTCTGTGTGATACTCTGTTTTTCCTTTATCACTTGTTGTGGGAGTTTGTCACAAATCTTATGTCTTGGATGCCCACTATGGAGGCAGTGCATATGGCTCTTTCACATTGAGCTTCACACTCGTTGACTGATCCCATTGGTGTCGCGGCTATACCTTCTACTGTGAAGTGGGTTTTTTTGAATATTTTCCAGGCATTTCCCCTTCTATTTGCTTATCAATGGACCAGGACATGCACGATAGAGGTTCAGCCCATCACAGCTCTTCTAAGAGGAGATCACTCGACCAAAGGCATCACCCTCGACATCGCCCACACTATACAGAGATCACGGAGACCGCGCCCCCCGCCACCAAGAGAGATGACCTGACAGACAGATATGATACATTTTTGCAGCCCATAGGAGAGCCACCACGACACATGGCTATGTATTCTAATTTTTACTTTGAGATTGAGCATTAGTTTTGTTTATTGACTTTTGAATTTTCTAGAGCTTAGCATAATACTTAGGAGGCCTTAGTGAGCCCTCTGCTTCAGGCTTGTAGGAGTTGCTCTGTGATTGTACCCATGAGGCCTCCAGAAGACGGTAATACATCTCTCTCTCTCTCTCTCTCTCTCTCTCTCTCTCTCTCTCTCTCTCTATGCACAGCTCCATTCTTTGGTCTATGGGCTCAGAGATGCACTAAGGTTTTTGGTAATGTTTCTATTGGTATTAATTAAATCTACCGCCGGCACTGCCTCCAGATCTCACAGGAGGGCTTCATCACACCTCCGGGTTACACAACTCCGGGTTACACACAACTTCATCTACCGCATGCGCTCCGGATCTCCCTCGGTCAGTTTAGGGTCTCGTCACACCGATTACGGATCGAGAGTGGGCGCGCAGAGGGTATCCCACGAGAGGACCGCCTTTGCCCATTTTGCGACGTACAGGAGATCGAGTCGGAGGAGCATTTTGCTTTCAGATGTCCTATCTATTATGCCATTCGAGGCCGATACCACTCCCTCTTCCGCAATGGATTCGGCTCCCTCTCACACATGCTACAATTCCCGGATCAGCGGTGCCTTGCCGCTTTCTTACATGAGATGACCCGCCACCGAGATACTTCTCTCCGAGCACGGCGACACGAGCAGCACACACAGCGTGAGGATATCCAGCGGCCTATCACTGACTTCTTTCAGCCACAGGATACCTCTTCTCAGTCTAGCCGACGACGCGGACGTGAGCGAGAGCCAGAGTCACGACAGCTGCGTCAGCGGACAGATTCACACATCCAGGAACATGACATCTCGTCTCTGCTCTCGGCTCGCCCCACTGGGGTTACCATTGCCCTCATCCACAGGGCCACCCGCCGCCCCCGACGACCGAGCTCGACTAGGCCACGTGACGTCAGAGGCCAATCATCTATCGCAGGGTTTTTTTCGACTTCCCATTTGACGGCCCCTCCATGATTGGTCTCTGACGATCACCACCTGCACATGTATACTGTATCTCCCCCCTCTGCCCCACTTTTTTGTGCCCCCCCCTTCTTTGTATCATTTGGAGGTAGACACATATTTTTTTGTATCAGGACTAGACACATAGTCCTTCATAACCTCTTTTTTGTAGAAACGGTTGGTTGGCCCGTTTTGAGACCACCACCGTTATGCTCATTGTATCAGTTATCTTTAGTCTCATAGACCTTCACGGTCTCCCGAATACTTTAATAAACTTTCTTTCTCTCTCTCTCTCTCTCTCTCTCTCTCTCTCTCTCTCGCCAAATCATTAGACACGGTTCCGAGAGCCCGACTCATACGACGCCTACAGGATTCGGGTTATGACCAGGAGATCATTTGGGCTGTCAAGGCACTTTATGAGCAAGTTTCAGGCAGAGTCCGGACAGGATCTGGATGGACAAACGAGATCATGAGCACTATCGCGGTCAAACAAGGGTGTCCATTATCACCTACCTTGTTTGGCCTCTACATTGACAAGCTCGAGAGAGTGATGCAGACACAAGGGGTAGGTTGCTCTCTTGCAGGCACGCTGATCCAGATACTACTTTACGCAAATGACATGGCTATCTTGTCTTCCTCAGCAGAGGAGCTCCAGGGACACCTTGACGCACTACAATCCTTTTGTGAGTCTCATGATTTGAAGTTCAACCTGGGTAAAACCAAGGTTATGATCTTCAATACGTCTCGAACCGTCATGCGCCAGGAGCAGTTCGCATTTGATGGGTCCCTTGTTGAGGTAGTTTCATCATACACTTATCTTGGGGTCGTCTTTTCCGGACCCATCTTCACCATGAGACCCGCGATGCATGCACGTCTGAGCAGAGGATATGCTTCATTGGCTAGACTAGAGAGGCAGTGCTTCCGCTCTCACTTTCAAGATCCACGGACCAAAGGGTTGCTTTTTGACTACTTGGTCCACCCAGCAGGGATGTATGGCAGTCCATGCTGGGGGCCAGACTTGTCGGATACGGAGTGGGTCAGGGTGGAGCGGCTACAGGTTCTCATGTTATCACGGATGATCCATGGTAAGCCATCTGTTCCTCACCAGATCATTTGGGCGGAGTTTGGGTCACCCCCATTACAGCTAGATGCTGCATTTCAGGTCATCACGTATCTGTACCGAGTCAGGGAGTATGGGGATTACACCCCGGGGCGTAGCAGGATACCATGGCTAGCACTGTCCTCTTCTATGGCACTTGCAACAAGGAGGGACCAGAGGTGCTAGTATGCACGCACAGAAAGATGGTTTGAGGGGCTAGGGCTCCACATGGACAGACTACCTCCATTCCAGTACAGCATGGATGCTCCATTCTCTCCCCTCCTATCACACGAGGTCAACCAGGTTATCCGTGAAGATCTACTACAGCTACACACATTCCGGACTTGGTTGGGCCCGAGTGATCTTCCAGTGAAGTTGGGCTTCTACAGAGATCACTTCTTACATATCACAGCGGAGGGTTTCATTGATCCACCAGGATACACACAAATTCACCTACCCCTCTCACTGAGGGTCTCTCTTGTGCAGTTCCGGGTCTCTTCACACAGACATCGTATCGAGAGTGGCAGAGCAGAGCAGTTACCCAAGGAGAGGCGCATATGCACACTATGTGAGATGCAGGATGTTGAGACAGAGGAGCGTTTCATCTTCAGGTGTCCTGTTTACTATGAGATCCAAGGGTGTTTCTATTGCCTCTTCAGAGATAGATATGGAGTTTTGGCTCGTCTCCTCTCCTACCCAGACCAGCAGTGTTTGGCTGGTTTCATTCATGAGATGCTTAGACACCGCCAGAGGATACTCCGAGTACGGAGACAGGAGTAGACTTCTTCCTCGAGTAATACCTCTCAGAGCTCTATCACGAAGTTCTTTCAGCCAGATCACATAGACCCCCACGAGACGAGACCTCGACATGACCGTGACCCGGAGCCTGTGACCCGACAACTCAGACAAAGGGTTGACACATAGATCATACTTAGAGATATCCCCTCCTTGTTTAGGGTTGGAGCCCGACCGACGGGGGTCACAGTGGCCCTGGTTAGATGCAGAGCTACGACCAGGAGGCGTACTAGGATTACACCCTTGAGGAGCCGACAGCACTCTATTGCTGACCTCATGCCTCCACTGCCTCATCCATCTTGATGTCTTGCTGTTGATGATGAGGATGATGATGATTATGATGATGTTGATGATGACGATGATGCTAAGATTGATATATAGTCGACTATCGACATGACTATGTTGTACTATGTTGAACTTAGGACTTAGTACTGCCATTTTGCGTTTTTTGCATTCTGCATTGGTGTGGATGCTCGTTTAGTAGCTCCACTACCACAACTCATTGTATCAGGTTTTTCACACTCTCATAGACCCATCGGTTTTCCGAAGACTTTAATAAACTCTCTCTCTCTCTCTCTCTCTCTCTCACCCGCTCAGCCTCAGCCCGCCCCTCCCCTCCCTCACCCGCCCCTCCCCTCCCTCACCCGCTCAGCCTCAGCCCGCCCCTCACCCGCTCAGCCCCCTCCCTCAGCCTCTCTCGCCTCACCCGCTCAGCCCCTCCCCCTCCGCCTCAGCCTCTCTCGCCTCCCCCGCTCAACCCCTCCCCCTCCGCTCAGCCCCTCCCCCTCCGCCAGTCTCTCAGCCCCGCCTCCCTGCGCAAGCCAACAGCTCCCTGCAAGCCTCAGCCCCGTAAGCCAGCAGCTCCCCCGCAAGCCAACAGCTCCCTCCCTGCGCAAGCGTCTGTTGGGAGGGAAGGGGGTTTAAGGAAAGTCTTAAACTTCTCTTTCCCCCCCCCCCCGTGTGAATAGACTTACAGCAAGTGTCCTTAAAGTGCAGAGAATTCAGCAGCTCCACCATGGCCCTTAGAGGCAGTTTTGAGCAGAGAATTCAGCACTTCCAGGAGTAAGGAGATGCCACAAACAAGGAGGATTACCAAAAAGTGAGCGGAGAAAAGCGAGCAGCCCCAAATAAGCGGAGCAAGATTAAATAGGTTTCAAGCGAGCGAGAACCTCATCCAGCATCTTATTCCCCTCAATATCATTGGAACAATTGATGTGATCGTAAGCAAATTAAACATATTCCAACAATGAAGGCATGCCCGAAACTCACAATTAACTTCTCTTTCATCCCCATACTATCAATTTGAGTCATTGGGGAGAGGTAGAGACATAACAATACATAAAATTTGCGATAAAAAAAGCAAACACTACTCAGATTCAACATCCACATAGCAAGATAATGATAGATCACAAGGTAGAATATATGACTGAAAATATTTAAACATGATCATGTGCTACATATACATATCATGTCTTTATGCTTGCAGAAGATCTCCATACATTCGATCCAAAAACATGGAAACAGAACTAACTATGTCAAAAGAAAAAAAACACATTTTCATCATAAGGATTAATTTTGCTTAGTGAAAATACCTATGTAATCTGGACAATACCATGCTTTAAAAAACTTAGGGAGCCAAAAAAGGATTTTAGCCCTCCATACTTCTATTATGACCAATGTCTGAATAATAGTTCTATCGGAACTAGAAATGAATGCATCTAACCACTATGTTGAGTGCTCATCCAGTATCCTATAGACTATTATGTTAAACTCAATACGTGACCATAAACTCAAGCATAAGAGGAGCATGATTCAAGTGAAATAATTGGCCGACACTCTGTAACTAGTATCCTGCTGCATCTAACGAAAAATATGCACCAGGCGTTAACAAGCTTCTATTTCCACCCCTATAAGCAAACTCGCATCCTGTAGTATGAAAAACTTTAAGGAAAACATTGCACTTAATGCATCAATTAAGCCAGTGACTACTCATGATGCACAATCGAACAATCATCAAGGAAAGTCTAGTCAAGCAAGTTGAAGAAAAAAACCAAATATCTATTTGGATCTATGCCGTAGTGTATCCGCCAACCATGAGTAGCAAAAAAACCTATGAAAAAAGCAAAATAGGGATTATGCCACTCTACCATGATCACTTCCATGCTACAAATAAGGGAATACATAGTCGTTTTAGGGTACTTTTAGGGTTCGTTCCCAACCACTAAAAAGAGAGCCAATGCTATCTATTTGTATTCATAAAATCTTTATGAACATTATCATGTTCAATATAAGGATAGGAGCCAGCTCAATGGGTAGTCTTAAACAAATATAAATACTATTCGAATTTTAACCTTATGCAAAAGCTTTTTTTTAAACACAAAGTAAAACTTGATTATACATATAGATGGGAATCAGGTCACCATTGTAAGTATGTATTTAGTAATTAAGTTGAAAATATTCCCTTAGAAAAATAGCTCAATCAACATAGTACCCATATTATATATCCAAAATTTATAAGATCTCATTCATACCATTAGATTGTTTTCATCACTTGTCATGAGTACTAACCTCAATTGGCATTATGTATTTGGGTCAAAATAGTTTTTAGTATAGGATATAATGGAGCAATACATTTATGTAATATCTAGTGATCATAGTTTCTAATATAGGATAAAATGGAGCATAGAGTAATCTTGTCATTCAAAAATGACAATATACCTTCCTTGACCATATACAAGTATCATGCATTCATAAAAAAAGTTAGTCATAAACTGCAATATAATGTGCCCATAATGCATGTACATTAAATCTTCACATGCTAGAATGTGAGAAAGGGAATAATTTAACTATGAAATCAAGGATCAATGTAGGAAATGGTCTTCTATGCACACATATATGCTAAGGGTCCATCTAATACAATATTGGAAATTGATGTGAGTATAAGTGTATGCATCCATCGGTGATGTATATGAGTGTATGCATCCATTTGTGATGTATATTGTTGTACTAATCCATGGTGCTTTACCGCTTGAGTTGTTTGTAGCGCAATTAATCACAACAATGTTGTATTTTTTAAAAGAAAAATGCCATAAAAATTTCATGTTACAAAACACCAAAAAAAAAAAGGCATTTGTAGCATTAATCCAAGCATTTCCTACAAGCAATCTCCATCCCTCCCTTTCCTGCTTACTCTTTTGGCCACCTCCACCCTCTTGTTGCCCTTCAAGACTGCCTCTTGCCTCCTCGCCTCCTTGCTTCCTCACCTCCTCACCTCCTTGCTTCTTTGCCTTCTCACCTCCTTGCATCATGCTTGTTGCTGGCAATTCCAAGGCTGTCCCTCCCCTCATTGGCCAGCTCCTCTACTCCTCACGTCATCCTTCTCCTCATTTTGGTGTCTCCAATGAATAGCTTGGGGGTCTTGTTTTTGGAGGGGGGAAGCATAAGAATGGCAACACCTTAATGCACTATCATTTTTCGTGCTTTTGCCACCCAAAAACAAGACTTGCAAATCCCTTGCTTAAGCTTGAATGAGCCTCTTGATTTTGGGCGTGTTAAGCCATTTTTGACCATCATACCCCCAAAATCAAGAGGCTCATTCAAGCTTAAGCAAGGGCTTTGCAAGCATTGCAAGTCCAGTAAATGAAATCAATCAGATTAGGAATTGGCAAACTCAATTTGGGAATGGTCAGAAATACTTTGTCTTTGAATAATGCCTTGGATCATGGGATGGGGTCCCATGAACTTGCTGCCTGTGATGACGAATGGTTCTACCCTCGACTAAAGGTGATGTGTGTAGTAGTAAAAGGATAGCCCTCATGGAATCTCTAAGGGGTCTTGATTTTGGCCATGATTTGCACATTCTAGCACTTGAGCCATACATCAATTTCCAACACTTGAGGCATATAGTGGCTTTGCCCACGTAACGTTTCCACCTGCAATCCAAGCATCAAGCAATCTCATATTCTGTACCCAGAGACATCATGAGGGGTAAAGCCCCTTTTTGGTAGTCTCACTAGCAATATGTATTGAAAAAAAAATGTATTCAATTATTATATTCTTCCTTGCTATATGAATGCTCTTAATGCATCCAAATTGTAGAACTACTTCAATACTACTTCTTAGTTATATTGTATAATAACCTCCATATGTATGCTCGTGAGACAAAAAAAAGAGACCTGGCAACCCAAAAATGATAGCGCATTGATGCGCTGCCATTTTTGGGCTACCAGGCCTCTTTTTTAATGTCTCCTGAACATAAGAACAAGCACTTGTGTTCCTTACCTTTCTTTCCAATGGGGGTCTTGATTTTAGGGGTGTATGCCAAAAATTGATAAACAACATTATTTGATGCATATAGCTTTATTAAATCGATAAAATAGGCATGAAAACATCTAAATTGGCTCTTGCCATTTGATTTGATGTATGACATGACCCCATTTGGATTTGTAATTCCAAAGATACGGTGTCTTACTTTTAGGGCTTGAATGCTTGAAATAGGCAGCGCATCAATGCACTGCCTATTTCATACATTTAGGCCTCAAAAGTAGGACCCCATGTAGGACCAAATGAGGTCCTACTTTTGAGGCCTAAATGCATGAAATAGATAGCACATTGACAAGCTACCTATTTTAGGAATTCAGGCCCTAAAAGTAGGACCCCATATCTTTGGACTTACAAATCCCAATGGGATCATGTCCTATATCAAATCGAACGGCAAGAGCCAATTTAGATGGTTTTCATGCCTATTTTCTCCATCAATCAAAACTGTATGCATAAATATATACATCAAGATATGCATCAATATATACATATGTATGTATGTATATATATACATACATACATACATACGTGTGTGTGTATACACACAAACACACACACACACACACACACATATATATATACACATATAGTCTATATATATGTATATACATACATATATACATACTTACATACATACAGTGAAATGGGGGTCTTGATTTTGGGGGGGGGTATGCCAAAAATTGATAAACAACATTATTTGATGAATATAGTTTTAGTTGATGCAGAAAATGGACATGAAAACCATCTAAATTAGATCTTGCCATTCGATTTGATATATGACATGACCCCACTCGGATATACAAGTCCAAAGATACAGAGTGCTACTTTTAGGGTCTGAATGCCTAAAATAGGCAGCGCGTTAATGCGCTGCCTATTTCATGCATTTAGGCCTCAAAAGTAGGACCCCATTGGGTTGCCAATGGGGTCCTACTTTTGAGGCCTAAATGCATGAAACACGCTGCCTATTTCAGGCATTCAGGCCCTAAAAGTAGGACCCCGTATCTTTGGACTTACAAATCTAAATGGGGTCATGTCATATATCAAATCAAACGACAAGAGCCAATTTAGATGATTTTCATGTCCATTTTCTTCATATATCAAAATTGTATGCATCAATATATACATATATGCATCAACATATACATACATACATACATACATATATATATATATATGTATATATGTATGTATGTATGTATG